>NW_028242256.1:0-52182 GCF_964263255.1 Lissotriton vulgaris
ATGTATCAAAACCAAAACAGACAATGAAGCTATATACAATTCCAGATTCACACTCCAACACTCTTTCCCACTTTCATTTCACACGCACTACTCACTTTCCCACATATGATCCATACAACAGACCATTGCTAATGAAAAGACGGTGAACCAATTCATAAATCACAGCGCCAAACGAAAAAAATCACAATCCTTAATAGTGAAGATGTAGGGATGTTTTCAAATTACTACCCTTCCATACATCAAACAGAAATGTTTTCATTCTGTCATAGATCTAATAAACATATCTAGTTTTTTTGGCAAGGACACCTACAAGACACAACGCCATTCATCAACAGACTGGCAACAATCGACTATGATAACTCGAAACAGATGATGGTGACTATGAATGTGGTGTTCTTATACACCCAAATACCCCAGGAGGAGGCCCTTGAGGCATTGATGTTCTTTTTGGAGACTAGAGAGAAACCAGTACGTGTTCCCACAGATTTTATCATCAAGCTGGCTAAGTTCGCCCTTCAGAAGAATTATTTCCCCTTTGGCTCTGAATTTTTCTACCAAATAAAGGGAGTCGCCAGGGGCTGCCTTTTTGCCCCGGAGTTGGCGATATTATTTATTGGTTTATATGAGGATACATTCATTTACAATAACAGCCCCTTTTCAGAGTACATTACAAATTATATGCGTTACATCGATGATGTGTGATGTATGGAAATGTGGGAAAGTGAGTAGTGCGTGTGAAAAGAATGTGGGAAAGAGTGTTGGAGTGTGAATCTGGAGTGTTTTGTGGGTGTCACATTTGAATTTAGAGAATTGTATATAGGTTGGTTGGTTGGTTGAAAGCTTTATTCGATATGCAAAGATATCTTACAAGCATAACATACATTAAAAAGCAACATTTAGAAAAAATACAAGTATGTCATAAATTTTTTAAAAGGTAACATTTTAGGGATCACCCTGGAATAAATTAGCTAAAAAGGAATTAAACCGAAATGGTCAATCTATTGCAACGAATCAACCAAGAACGTTTTAAAAATTTGGAGACACCACAGACTATAAGAGGGGAGGTATCAGTCAATACAATTCGGAGAGCCACCGAATGCATGCGTGTTCCCAGGCGTTTGAAGAGGGGTTTCAACCAGTATCTCCTTGGATGGATATAGTCTGGGCACTCAAAAAGTACGTGTGCCACAGTCTCAGGCCTGGTTGGGCAGCAAGCGCAAAAGGGGGATAAATGAGCATAGGACTTCCACTATGATACAGTTGCTCTTAGCGGAAGGGTACCAACTCTTAACTTGAATTAAAGGGCCCTATCCGCTGGCATAGTGATTAGGTCCATGTAGGGTTCGTATGATACCACATCCTTTATTTTAAGGAATGCTGCAGTCGAATTACAATGGTGTGGATTCCCAATCAGTTGGCAAGAGACCCAGTCCCAATATAGTTTTTTGAGGACTGCTTTGGGAGGAGCAGATCTTGTGGTCCAGCAGTCTCCTAGGCCCAGTTCCCCCAAAAGGGTTTTTGTGTCCCTCAGCCACTTGATCTTGTTCCAGCCCCCCGTGTTCAATATTTCTGATAGGCCATCGGCATAGGATTTTAATTTCGGGACCCTCCATATGCGGGACCATAGGAGCAATGGGCGAAGACGGGCCTGGTCTTTGATGCTTTTACAGCCCAAGTCCAAGAGCACTGGAACTGTTGGGGTGCTCAATGGAAGTGCTAGGAGGTCCTTCAGGAACTTATTCTCTGTCTTGGATACAGAATCCAAATTGCAGTGACCCCATAACTCCGCGCCATACAGGGCAGAAGTAACCCCCCTTGCCTTGTAGATCTCAATTGCAGGCGCCACTGAAGATCTGGGGGATGCATGGTATTCCTTGAGTAAAGCACCCCCTACCCTTTTATGGCAGAGGACCATCTTGTCGATATGGGAAGACCAGTTCATTTTATCATCCAGGCGTAGACCCAGATAATCAAATTCAGTCACTTTCTCCAGAGGGACCGAATTCAAAGTGGGAGGGCGACCTAGTTTCCTTGGTGGGCGTAGTATCAAATATTTTGTTTTTTTTACGTTTATCACCAGCCCTCTGGTTACACAAAAGTCCTGGAAACGGGTCAACAGCTTCTGGAGCCCCTGGGGCGTCTTTGAAATAAGGAGAGTGTCATCCGCGAACAATAATGTTGGGATCCGCACACCCCCCAGACAGGGTGCGTCTGCAGGTTCCTGTTTCAGATGCTCCACCACACCATTTACATACAGGGAGAAGAGTGTGGGAGCTAAGACGCAACCCTGTCTGACACCCCTACAGACAGGGATCCTATCTGTTGTTTCGCCATTTCTCCCCCAGCAATCTGGGCGAAATTGCTCATGTGGAGTTTCATAAGAAGAAACAGAATGTACGGGGGCAGGCCCAAACGGTGGAGAACCCTCCAGAGTTCTTCCCTGGGAACTAGGTCAAAGGCTGTCTTCAAGTCGATGAAGGCCAAATAGAGACTGCCCTTGCCCAGTTCCACCACCTTCCAATACAGAAGTGCTAGCCTAAAAGCCTGCTCAATTGTACCTGTTCCTGAGCGAAAGCCTGCTTGGAAGTCCGATAGAACTTGATTCTCTTGCACCCATTGAATGATTCTCCCCAGGATGGCTTTTCCGGCTACTTTTTGTGTAGAGTCAATCAGGCTTATTAGCCTATAATTCCCTGGGATGTCTCTACTTCCCTTTTTGTAAATGGGGACTACCACTGCCCCTCTCCACGACTCTG
Source organism: Lissotriton vulgaris (assembly GCF_964263255.1). Taxonomy (NCBI): domain Eukaryota; kingdom Metazoa; phylum Chordata; class Amphibia; order Caudata; family Salamandridae; genus Lissotriton; species Lissotriton vulgaris. The sequence goes on from NW_028242256.1 coordinate 2,757, forward strand.
GGATCGGGCTGCCCTCCAAGATGGCATTCAAGAGGGCCGAAATCATTTGGCCTCAATCAGATGGGTAGGCCCGCAGTAAATCCCCTGGGAGCCCTTCCGGGCCAGCAGCTTTCAATGGGACCACGGTCTTGATGGCGTTCTCAACCTCCCGCGGTGTGAACAAACAAAAAGAGCTAGCCTCCATAGAAAAGGGGAATACAGCTGGCTCGTTTAGGGGCCCTTCTATCGCTGAATATAAGGCCCCAAATTGCTGAAACCAGTTCTGGGATGGAATGGTGCAAGTTATCAGGGTATCGTCGGGTCTACTACAGGAGCCTATCAATTTCCAGAACCTCCTAGCATCTTTATCTTTACTAGCAGCCAGCAAGTCCGCCCAGAATTTCTCCTCCCATTCCTTCTTTGCTATCTGGATTGACTTGGAGTAGACCTTCCTAGCCTCCCTTGTCCTAACTTGGGATTTTGCTTTAACTGCCTCGACTAGGTTTTTTTCGCCTCTCTACAGTTGTGGGTGTAACAGCCGTCTCTTTTGTTGGCCCTTTCTTTCGCCCCACTATGCCTCTGACGCACAGTAAACAGATTTGTCAAGGCCCCGGTTAGGTCGCAAAATACTTCGCATACCTCCCCCAAAGCCCCCTTCGACTGTGCCTAGATTGTGATGGGCTAGGGCCAGTAATTGGGACAAAGCCTCAAGTTTTGCGGCAGACAACAAAAGTTTTGACCACTTCAGGCGTCTACCACAAAGGGATACCTCCGCCTCGCCTATGGTCAACTGTGGAACTAGGTACAGGACCCCCACTACTAACAGACCACCAAGGGGCTAGAGTGAGGGACAACAGGTTATGATCACTTTCAACTGAAGGTAATATTACCATATCCCTCACTGAGCTCCATGACACACATCAAGCAGGATGTACTTGATTCTTGATGTGTGATTGGGCCTATTATATGTATGGGCACCCCCCTTGTCCGAGCTTGTCCTTCCGTTTAGGGCCCTCAGACCATATCTATACTAAGGGCGTTTAACTGCAGTGCCACCTCTGACCATTTTTTGATTGGGGGTAGCTCTAGGACAGGTATCCCCCTCCTACCATCCTCCTCATCCTGATCCTGGGTAACGTCCGAGCCCAAGGGCTCGAACGTACAATTAAAATCGCCTGCAACCAAGCTGCAGGCTTTGTATGGCGTTGCCCCTAACAAGTCCTCCACCAGTGCAATTGTGGGAGACTGCCTCCCGCCCTTAGTGCCACGGGCATAGAAATTAAATATATTCAAAACAGCACGGCCCCTGGCGTTCTTCAATGAGATGTTAAGTAAATCTGGGCTATTGGTCTTAGTTTCCACTACCCTACAATTTAGGGATGAGGCTACCCAGATAAGAAGTCCCCCCGAAGGTCGTCCTCTGCCCGAATCTGGGCAGACCGCTGCGATGGCATAAGCAGAGTACCCCACCCTGTGTAATGGCTCCCTACTCCATGTCTCCTGGAAAATGCATATGGAATACTCTTCCACTAATGCATTCCAGTCGGGCAATGCCAGTTTTCTTGTTATTCCAGCAACGTTCCAGCTGAAGACCTTTAAGACCTGGTCCGTCACAGCAGGAGCGCAACAGGAAACTATCTCTTGACATGGAGCCACCCTATCCGAGCGTGCCAATGCTCCCCAATGACCACTAGAAACTGAGTCCCCCACAGGGTCCAAAGTAGCCAGTGGTGTAGTTTGGGTTTCACTAAGGGAGGTAGAGGTAGATGAAGTTGCTGTACCGTATGGGGACTCATCCATTTCCCCCCTATCTAGGCCTCCCATTGCCTCGGGTCGGTGGCTCATAGGGCCACAATTTTGGCCAAGCCACCTAGTCTGTGGATAGGGAAGGGGCTCAAACATATGGTGTATTCCACCAATAGCACCCTTAGTCATTTCCCCCAACACAGGCCTAAGGATTGAGCGGTTTACAGGCCGCGGGTAGAAATAAGTCAGGTCCACTGCGCTAACTCCAGTGCCCCCCACCGCTTGATCTTGACTGCAGATTAATCTGGCCACTCTATTATCATGGAAGTTAATAATGACGCAGTCCCCCTCCAACTGCTTCTTGCTCTTGCCAACCCAGCTCACCCTGTGGACACCGAGGATTAGTCCATCTACGCCCGCAGGGAGTGGTCTATTTGTTTTTAGCCAGTGGAGGCATTTATTTTTTAAGGCCTGGTGGGTCTCTAATTGGTTATCTTTCAAGGGTGGAACCTTGACCCGTACCACTACATAGGGGTGGCAATCCGGGGGAAGGTCAGTATGGGGAATGCGAGGCAATTTCTTCAAGGTGGGTGAAGCTGGAGCATGAACTGCCGAAGAGGTTTCGACAGGGTTAAATAGCTTAGGTTTAGAGTTGGGAATGCGCCCACCCACTAAAGCCTTTGGTTGTGTTACTATCTTGTGCACTTTAGGGACATTAGTGGAGTTCCCTTGCGGTGGATAAGAGTGCGGGGCAGGACCTGGTTTGGACTTAGATGGAGCAATATTAGTAAGAGTTAGTGCCGCACTTGGTGCTATTGAAGAAACCGTCTTTAGCGTGACTGGATCCTGTAGCGGAGCAGCTGGAACAACTGCTCCTTTTCCCAACTTGCTATATGTAGGGTCCTGACTATTTCTAGTCTGATGTTTAATCAAGGTTTTAAGTGAAAAGAAGTTGTCAAGAGTCGACTGCTCAAGACTATTTACTCTGGCCTCCACCCTCTTAAGTTGGTCTATGAGCGGTGTCAAAGAGCGATTGAGCGCGTTGGTAAATTGGTCCAAGCAAACCGGGACTTGGCTTGGGGATAGCTTGTCATTTGTATCGAGTTCCCTTTCATGGGACAGGGGCTCCCCCAACCCGTCCAAGTGCTCTGGACTCTGGCCATTTCCTATTTTTTCACCCATGGCCCTTAACCCTTGTTTTCTAGAGCGCTTGTAAAGTATGGGCTGGTTACCTTTACGTGTGCTCACAACTCTTTTCCTCTTGGCGCGTTTCGAGGCACCCTGAAACATGCAAGCCACTGAAGTACCCACAGGGGGAGCAGGGTCTGGCAACGGGGTATTTTGGCTAGAAACAGGAGGAAATAAATGTGGGACACACCCTCCCGCAGACTCATCACTGGCAACACCTGGGGTTAACTGTACTACTAAATTCTCTAACCTGTCAATACTATCTCCTATTTCGGACAACCGGGAATGCTCAGGCACTTCTACAATGAGTGGGGGTGGAACCATAACTGTGGGGGGTGACAGGACTTTGGCCGCAGAGCCAAGAGAGGATCGTCTAGCTGGTAAAAGATCCCCGGAGAGGCGACGTTCCGTCATCGCAATCTCCTTCTCTATGACTGCCGCTACTCTAGTTATAAACCTATCCATAGTGCCTATCATTAGATTCCCCCCAACTCCTTCTCCTCCAGCTCTGAGCGGTTTCCCAGAGCGAGTAGACATAATTAGTGTTTTACCCTCTGACAATGTCACGGTACCTTTCAGGGCCAGTATAGAAGATGTTGGGGACCTGGCCCAGCCTCTGTCAGCCCCTGACTGCCACAGACTGCCCACCCTTTGCTCGGGCTTCGCTCGGCGTCCCGCACGCATCCGGCTGAGCGTCCTGTGTGTTGTTAAGTGAGGGGCGTTGCAGGCGCGGTGGGCGTGTCTCACTGGGGGCGCGGCTGTGCACGCCTGTGCAGCGCAGGGACTCCTGGTCTTTCGAGTCCCTGCAGTGCGCTCCCTCAGCAGCCTCCGAGGTTTTCCCCTTCTTCTGTTGGCCCCAGGCATCCGGTCAGCTGTTCCTGCCCCTCGCCTCTCACCGTGAAGCGGCACCCGCGGAGCCGGTGCGGCGAGCTGCTGTGGGAAGCGGGAACCCTCACGGGCAAGGGCAGGCTGGTCCAGGAGAGTTGTAGCGTTTGGCATTTCCTGCCGATGGAAGGTAACACATGCCTTTTCTCTGGTCAGGCGCAGTGGGCGTGTCTCGCTGGGGGCGTGGCCGTGTACGCCTGTGCAGCGCAGGGACTCCTGGAACACAAATCACAGCGCTCGCTCTGGCTGCCTGGTATTTGAGTTTCTGCCTCGCATTTACCTTATTTCAGATCCTTTAATTGCGCGCTCGCTCTCAACTCATTTGCATAGCCGATTATCTAAATATTACTGTGCGCTCGTTTTTGCCCATTTGAATAGCTGAATGCTTTAATTGTGTGCGCGCTCGCATTTGCCCATCTGCTTTGTTGATTGCCTTCATTGTTTGTGCGCTCGCATATGCTTAGTGTTTGGCTATACTAGAGACTGCTTTGACCGGACGCCTGTTGAAACATTTGTTTACAAACTCCCGGCCATTTTGTTTGTTGTGCCTCGTAGCGAGGCTCCCCAGCACGCACCCGCCTCCCTGCTGCCCCTCCCTCGCCCCTCCCCCTCCACCATCCATTAATGACAGATGCATTTGCGTGCAGCGTTCACGCGCAGCGCTCGCGCCCCAGCCGCGCCGAAGGTGCGCCAAAGGTAAGCCCGTCTACGCCCGTCCACGCCAGGACCGCGCCCAGCGCCAGACCCCCTGGTCCACGCAATGCCCAGCCCTCCCGCATTACTTACGACGCCTCCACCCTCCTAGACCTTAACCCTGGCCGACTCTCCAACTGCGTCCAAGCCGCTCCTGGACACACCCATGGACCCATCTCATGCTACTCCTGCAAGTTCGACGGCACCAAGAAAAACTCCTCATCCACGATCACACAACAGATATCTGACTCCAACCACCTAAAATGCATCCTGCTCAACACCCGCTCAGTCCACAGACACGCCATCGACCTCTGGAACCTACTAGACACCATTTCTCCCGACGTCGCCTTCCTAACAGAAACATGGATGAACGCATCATCAGCCCCAGACATCTCCATTGCCATCCCGGAAGGATACAAGATCATCCGTAAGGACCGCACCGACCATACAGGAGGAGGCATCGCCATCATCCATAAGAACTCCATCCGCATCTCAACCAGCACAGACGTCAACCTTACCAACGCCGAACACCTTCACTTCCAGATCCACACCGACCCCAAGACCACACTTAGAGGCAGACTCCTCTACCGACCTCCAGGACCCCGTGCACAATTCAGCGACGTTATCACTGACTTTATCACCCTACACGCCCTCCCCTCCGAGGAATACATTCTGCTGGGAGACCTCAACTTTCACCTGGAAAAGAGCAATGACAGCAACGCCACCTCCCTCCTGGACAATCTCGCCAACCTCGGACTCAAATAACTCGTCACTACGCCCACCCAAATCAAAGGTCACACACTCAACCCTATCTTCACCTCCAGCAAGCATGTCTCCTTCAGTCACACCACTACTCTCCACTGGACGGACCACAGCTGCGTACACTTTATCTACAATAAGACCACAACTCACAACCATCCTCAACCTACTCTGCGAAGAAACTGGAACAAAATCACCATCGACCAGATCTCCTCATCGCTTCTTCAAAACCCCCCGGCCCAGTCCTCAAACCTCGACCAAGCAGCCATTAACCTCACCCAATGGCTATCCAACAGCGCCGACATCCTAGCACCGCTGAAAAAACGTCAAATCAAACTAGGCAGCAAAAACGCCTCCTGGTTCAACGATGATCTTAAGAAATCGAAGAAACTCTGCCGCTCCCTCGAGAAGGCCTGGAAAAAAGACCCAAACACCAGCACCAGGGACGCCTTCAAAAACGCCACCCGCATACACCACCAACTAATCCAATCTGCTAAGAAAGCCACATTCAAAGACCGACTAGACAACAACGCCCACAACAGCAAGGAATTATTCAACATTGTCAAAGAATTTACCAACCCCTCAGCCAACTCCAACGACATCACACCCTCTCAAACCCTTTGCGACTCCCTAGCTTTGTTCTTCCACAACAAAATCGCAGACATCCACAACAGCTTCGACAACCGACCCGGAGACCAACCCACCCAACCTTCTGCAGGACCTTCACCCCCCCTTGAATATCCTTAATGACTGGAACCCAATCTCCACTGAGGACACCATCCGCCTGATGAACTCCATCCACTCAGGATCCCCCACAGACCCCTGCCCCCACCACATCTTCAACAAAGCAGACTCCATCATAGCACCACACCTCCGAGACGTCATCAACTGCTCCCTCAACTCCGCCACCTTCCCGGAAAGCTGGAAACACTCCGAACTCAGCGCCCTTCTGAAAAAAACCCACAGCTGACCCCACCAAACTCAAAAACTACCGCCCCATCTCGCTCCTTCTATTCCCGGCCAAAGTCATCGAGAAAGCCGTCAACAACCAGCACGCCACCTTCCTCGAAACCAACAAATCCCTCGACTCCTCACAGTCCGGCTTCCGAGCCAAACACAGCCCTCATCGCAGCAACAGACGACATTCGAACTCTATTGGACAATGGAGACACAGTCGCCCCCATCCTCCTCGACCTCTCCGCAGCCTTCAACACAGTCTGCCATAGCACCCATCTAAAGCGCCTCAGAAATATCGGAATCCAAGGAAAAGCACTGGAATGGATCACCTCGTTCCTCACCGGAAGAACCCAGAGAGTCCGCCTCCCACCATTCAACTCAGAGGCCACTGAAGTCATCTGCGGCGTACCCCAAGGGTCCTCACTCAGTCCCACCCTCTTCAACGTATACATGAGCCCCCTCGCGGCCATCGCACGCCAACACAACCTCAACATCATCTCCTACGCGGATGACACTCAACTGATCCTATCACTCACCAAAGACCCTAACACCGCCAAAACCAACCTACATGAAGGAATGAAAGAAGTAGCCGAGTGGATGAAGCACAGCCGTCTGAAACTGAACTCAGAAAAAACAGAAGTCCTTATCTTAGGTACCTCCCCCTCCGCCTGGGATGACTCTTGGTGGCCAGAGGCCCTCGGAAAAGCACCCATCCCGACGGACCACGCACGGAACCTGGGCGTCATCCTCGACTCCTCACTCTCTATGAACAGACAAGTCAACGCCGTTTCATCATCCTGCTTCAACATTCTTCACATGCTCAAAAAAACATTTTGCTGGATCCCCACCGACAACAGAAAAACGGTCACCCATGCTCTAGTTACAAGCCGCCTGGACTACGGAAACACCCTATACGCCGGTATCACCGCAAAACTCCAGAAAAAACTCCAACGCATCCAGAACGCATCAGCCAGACTCATACTAGACATCCCGCGTAAAGACCACATCTCTAGTCACCTGAAAAACCTCCACTGGCTCCCCGTCAATAAGAGGATTACTTTCCGCCTCCTAACCCACGCACACAAAGCACTTTACGAACTTGGACCCGAATGCCTCAACACACAACTTTCCTTCTACACCCCCTCCCGCCAGCTACGATCCTCCAACCAAGCCCTTGCTACCGTACCTCGCATCAATAAAACCACCATGGGAGGTAGATCCTTCTCCTACCTGGCAGCTAAAACCTGGAATTCACTCCCCACTCACCTTCGTCTCACTCAGAACCATCTAGCATTCAGAAAACAACTTAAAACTTGGATATTCGACAAGTAACTCCCCACCCCTCTTCAAGCGCCTTGAGACCCGCCGGGTATGTAGCGCGCTATATAAATCTCTGACTTGACTTGACTTCTGTCGGCCCCAGGCGTCCGGTCAGCTTTTCCTGCCCCTCAAATCTCACCGCAAATCGGCACCCGCGGAGCGGGAAGCGGGAACCCTCACGGGCAAGTGCAGGCTGATCCAGGTGAGTTGTAGCTTCATTGTCTGTTTTGGTTTTGATACATGTTTTTATTTCATTTGGTTCTCAAATATTTTTGCTAAAATGTTTTTTAAATGAATGTATAAAATAAAACAAAGGATTGATTAATTTCTAGATGGCCGTATATGTTTGATTCATATAGCCTGGAGAGAATTATTTCCTATTATTGGTACTCAGTACTGGCAATTGTTTTGTTTTGATGTTAGATGGACTCAGCCTTACTGAGTTGAGTTGAGGCCCTTCGGCGTTTTCTACTAGTGAACTGCACCTTTACGCAATCCACTACAGTGACATTACAAACAGTACTGCAGGCCTACCATTTATATTCTGGCTGTTGCAATTTTAAACTAAACATTCAACCATAATAATGGCTTTTAGCCCCTTCGATGCTCATGACGGAACGGTTCCGTCATGAGGCACAGTGGAGCTGTGCTCATGATGGAACCGTTCCGTCATGACCACACCCATTATCATTGACCCTCAGCACAGGAGGGGAATATGTCAAGCAGTGATGAGGTTAACAGGTTAATGATGCCTATTTTATATACCATAATACAACAGGTGATGGACCGAATGTAGATCAATGTCACACACTCACCCCAGTCCAAAGATCTGGGCCCAAATCCATCGTTTTTTTGCACTCCACACAACCCTGGGTTAGACAATGGCGATATGCAAATCAGCTCTGACCCTGTGCCCCATGGGAACAGTCCAGTCCGAACTACAAAAGCCATGTCCTTCCCAGAACGGAATCAAGCATCCGAGGACCGGACCGGTTTCGAGGTAACACCTCTCATCAGCCCGGCTAGCTTGACTCCAGTGGTGTGGAGTGCCTGGGACCCACGTCTGGGCATCCCCAGCGCACTTAGGGCGGAATATGCAAATACAACAGGTGATGGACCGAATGTGGATCAATGTCACACACTCACCCCAGTCCAAAGATCTGGGCCCAAATCCATCGTTTTTTTGCACTCCACACCACCCTGGGTTAGACAATGGCGATATGCAAATCAGCTCTGACCCTGTGCCCCATGGGAACAGTCCAGTCCGAACTACAAAAGCCATGTCCTTCCCAGAACGGAATCAAGCATCCGAGGACCGGACCGGTTTTGAGGTAACACCTCTCATCAGCCCGGCTAGCTTGACTCCAGTGGTGTGGAGTGCCTGGCACCCACGTCTGGGCATCCCCAGCGCACTTAGGGCGGAATATGCAAATACAACAGGTGATGGACCGAATGTGGATCAATGTCACACACTCACCCCAGTCCAAAGATCTGGGCCCAAATCCATCGTTTTTTTGCACTCCACACCACCCTGGGTTAGACAATGGCGATATGCAAATCAGCTCTGACCCTGTGCCCCATGGGAACACTCCAGTCCGAACTACAAAAGCCATGTCCTTCCCAGAACGGAATCAAGCATCCGAGGACCGGACCGGTTTCGAGGTAACACCTCTCATCAGCCCGGCTAGCTTGACTCCAGTGGTGTGGAGTGCCTGGGACCCACGTCTGGGCATCCCCAGGGCACTTAGGGCGGAATATGCAAATACAACAGGTGATGGACCGAATGTGGATCAATGTCACACACTCACCCCAGTCCAAAGATCTGGGCCCAAATCCATCGTTTTTTTGCACTCCACACCACCCTGGGTTAGACAATGGCGATATGCAAATCAGCTCTGACCCTGTGCCCCATGGGAACAGTCCAGTCCGAACTACAAAAGCCATGTCCTTCCCAGAACGGAATCAAGCATCCGAGGACCGGACCGGTTTCGAGGTAACACCTCTCATCAGCCCGGCTAGCTTGACTCCAGTGGTGTGGAGTGCATGGGACCCAAGTCTGGGCATCCCCAGTGCACTTAGGGCGGAATATGCAAATACAACAGGTGATGGACCGAATGTGGATCAATGTCACAAACTCACCCCAGTCCAAAGATCTGGGCCCAAATCCATCGTTTTTTTGCACTCCACACCACCCTGGGTTAGACAATGGCGATATGCAAATCAGCTCTGACCCTGTGCCCCATGGGAACAGTCCAGTCCGAACTACAAAAGCCATGTCCTTCCCAGAACGGACTCAAGCATCCGAGGACCGGACCGGTTTTGAGGTAACACCTCTCATCAGCCCGGCTAGCTTGACTCCAGTGGTGTGGAGTGCCTGGGACCCACGTCTGGGCATCCCCAGCGCACTTAGGGCGGAATATGCAAATACAACAGGTGATGGACCGAATGTGGATCAATGTCACACACTCACCCCAGTCCAAAGATCTGGGCCCAAATCCATCGTTTTTTTGCACTCCACACCACCCTGGGTTAGACAATGGCGATATGCAAATCAGCTCTGACCCTGTGCCCCATGGGAACAGTCCAGTCCGAACTACAAAAGCCATGTCCTTCCCAGAACGGAATCAAGCATCCGAGGACCGGACCGGTTTCGAGGTAACACCTCTCATCAGCCCGGCTAGCTTGACTCCAGTGGTGTGGAGTGCCTGGGACCCACGTCTGGGCATCCCCAGCGCACTTAGGGCGGAATATGCAATTACAACAGGTGATGGACCGAATGTGGATCAATGTCACACACTCACCCCAGTCCAAAGATCTGGGCCCAAATCCATCGTTTTTTTGCACTCCACACCACCCTGGGTTAGACAATGTCGATATGCAAATCAGCTCTGACCCTGTGCCCCATGGGAACAGTCCAGTCCGAACTACAAAAGCCATGTCCTTCCCAGAACGGAATCAAGCATCCGAGGACCGGACCGGTTTCGAGGTAACACCTCTCATCAGCCCGGCTAGCTTGACTCCAGTGGTGTGTAGTGCCTGGGACCCACGTCTGGGCATCCCCAGCGCACTTAGGGCGGAATATGCAAATACAACAGGTGATGGACCGAATGTGGATCAATGTCACACACTCACCCCAGTCCAAAGATCTGTGCCCAAATCCATTGTTTTTTTGCACTCCACACCACCCTGGGTTAGACAATGGCGATATGCAAATCAGCTCTGACCCTGTGCCCCATGGGGACAGTCCAGTCCGAACTACAAAAGCCATGTCCCTCCCAGAACGGAATCAAGCATCCGAGGACCGGACCGGTTTCGAGGTAACACCTCTCATCAGCCCGGCTAGCTTGACTCCAGTGGTGTGGAGTGCCTGGGACCCTCGTCTGGGCATCCCCAGCGCACTTAGGGCGGAATATGCAAATACAACAGGTGATGGACCGAATGTGGATCAATGTCACACACTCACCCCAGTCCAAAGATCTGGGCCCAAATCCATCGTTTTTTTGCACTCCACACCACCCTGGGTTAGACAATGGCGATATGCAAATCAGCTCTGACCCTGTGCCCCATGGGAACAGTCCAGTCCGAACTAAAAAAGCCATGTCCTTCCCAGAACGGAATCAAGCATCCGAGGACCGGACCGGTTTTGAGGAAACACCTCTCATCAGCCCGGCTAGCTTGACTCCAGTGGTGTGGAGTGCCTGGGACCCACGTCTGGGCATCCCCAGCGCACTTAGGGCGGAATATGCAAATACAACAGGTGATGGACCGAATGTGGATCAATGTCACACACTCACTGTAGAAAAAGGTAGGGCTAGGACCTTTCTCAAGATTTGCCCGGCGCTAGCCGCCCGTGTACCATTCAAATTACCAAGCAATGAGGCAGGCGCCGGAGACCAGAAGGCAGGAAACAGAAGTTTATTCCGACGGAGCAGAACACATCAGATCAGACAACAAGGTATCGTCTCGAGGTGCTCTAACAGCCTCTCGGAGGCCTGGCCTCTTATACACTGGTTTATGGCATGTGACCTTCCTTTATTACAATCAGAACTTTGTAAAGCAAGGAAAAGACATCCCCGTAATCCTCGTGTCAATCCCACCCCCCATATACTTCCACAATAGAGGTCCTCAACCTGCTGATAAGAGGAGGGGGTCATCACGCAGCTGAGTGTTCCGTCCGGTCTTAGGATGTGTGCGCCTGATCATATCACAGGGGGTGGGGAGGCCTGGATCAATAGAGGGTTCTTTGAAGGAGAGCGACCTCATACAATAAAGGGCAGTAAATGATATCTCCCGGCTTAGGCAATGGCCTCGGACCTGTGTGGACAGTCGGACACGGGGTGAGGGGCCATCAATGGAGTGGTATTCATGCTGCGTGGACAATCCAGCGCAGGAGGGAGGTTTATCAACAGAGGGGCATTCATGGGAGGAGAGGAGGTGTTGGTCAGGCGCTGGCGTGACTCCCAAGGACAGGGTCATGCAGAAGGGTCATGCTCATAAGGAGGAGGGAGGGGGAGCCAGGGTGCGCGGAGGATGCTTGCTGGGTCAGAGGGGCGCGCTGGCGATCGATCGTGGACAGGGAGACCATGATATCTAAAATGGCTGCCGTGCACGTAGTACATAGGTGACCTAGAATGGCTGCCGTGCACGTAGTACATAGGTGACAAGCTGGCGCAGATGATGTTCAGATCGCAAATTAAAATTCCACAGTCCTCCCTTTTAACATGTCTCGCCAACTTGTCAGTTTGGATTTATCCCCATAAGGCCACGTATTTCTACTTCATAGAGGGGGCTCATGTGCTCATTTCGGAAGTCCAAAGTCTTTGGGCACATACAGTTAGAAACAAGGCCGCACAAAGGTGGCAGACATTGGATACCTAAGCAACACCCACATAATATTACAACAGGTATCAGCACGAAGGAAAACAACTTCCAACCCCAATTCTTCAAAATGTCCCAAAACCAGCTCCCAAGCGACCATCCTTCCTGTTCTTGGTGAACCTCTGAGGACAGTCTGTGGAGGTGTTCAATGGCTTTGTAGACTGAAGGCGAGCTGTCTGGCACGTAGGTGCAGCAGCTGGATCCGATGATGCGGCATGCTCCTCCTCGGTCGGCTAGGACCACGTCTAGGACAAGACGATTTTGAAGGGTCACGAGGCGGACCGCCTGAAGCTCCGCAGTGTTGTTGGCGAGGATGCCAGCCGTGATGTTGATCGTTGTTTCTACTGCCTGGGTCAGGTGTCGGATAGCACGGCTGTTTGCCATTGGGCCCCACAGAGGAACAAGACCCTTTGCTGCATCCAGGAACTGTGCTCCGGTGGAGTCGGCTTGTCCAAGGTCGTCTGCACGCCTCTGCCGGTGATGGTTGGCAGGGGCTACATATGTGGGTGGAAGAACGAAGGCAATGTAACAGATACCCTTCCAGCCTCTCGGGAGCCAGGTGTAAGCTTTGGTGCCACACACAAAGTACATGTTTGGAGAAGCAACAAAGGAAGGGGGGTCAGCTGAGTCCAATGTTCTGGTGATTCGGCAGGCGCTGTGACCCACCAGCTGCGTTCCATGGCCTTCGAGGCACACGAGACCTGTGACATTGGTAACAGACAGGGCCACAGTTAGAGTGGCGGTAGTTTGTTTTTGCAGATGAGTGAAGGTGGTTCTGGCTGGATTGTGGAGCACCTGTACTTCGACTCGTTCTTTGGCTGGAATGTCTTTGATGAAGGTGGCGCCTGCGAGCGCAGGACACAGGGCAGCAGGGGTCTTTCCTGTTTTGTTCAGCCAGAATCCAGAGTAGAAGTGTGACACTGTCCGGCTGGAGGTGGCGTTGTCCTTGTGGCTCTCTTGCATGAGGATCAACCAGGCGAGGCAAGAGCCGTGAACTGAGAAGGGTGAAGGGATGAAGGGGATGGAGTGTCCAGTGGCATGCGGGAGCAACCCGCAGATCCAACAGTTCGTAGCATTCGCAGCAAGGTTGTGTTGGTGCAACAGTTGCACGAAGGAATTGTTCCAGAATTCCCTGCGCCTTTCTCGGAGCTGAGGCGACAGAGAGATTAGGTGATGCTCTTTCAGGGGGGTCGGCTGTGCAGTAGGTAGCAATGCCTCATGAGCCGGTGTGCTTTCCTCCAGAATCCAGAAGGAGGTCATGAGGAGGAGGCAGAAGAGGAAGACAATGAAGAGTGCGATTGTCTTTGATTTGTGCAGGTTGTCAGTCTTTGGATTTCTATACCGGGTATTTCCTGTTGCTTCCATCATCTTCTTATCTGGCGCTTCCATCATCTTCCTATCTGGCGCTTCCATCACCTTCAAGGGGCTCGGTAGTGGGCAGAACCACAGACTTCGTTTAGCTTCTCTCCCGGCAACCCTTGATTGTGTTTAGGTCACCGTTCTGAGATTTAACTTAGTCCGTGGCCTACTTAGCCGAAACTCCCTCCTTTCGACGCAGGAAATACCCTTCTCTGGATGGCACAGTGGGATCAGAGAATTTTGCAAGTTCGAGTGCCTCAGTATCGGGATAACAGTCCAATATCGGTCGGTCTTTGCTCAGGAGCTCTTCTTGGGTGCTGACGTTTTCTGTCGTGGCCAGGTTTGCAGAGACCTTCTGACAATGATGCGCGTGCAGCCAGTGCTTCTTCCCCTCCACTCGGAGTGCCGTTCGGGTGGTGATCAGCACTTGCCAGGGGCCCGTCCACCGAGGTTCCAGACTCTTGGTTCGCTGGAAATTTCGTATCAATACGAAATCTCCCGGTTGGATGTCGTGGCCGGGGCCCCTGGAAGCATCGGGGATGGCCTGCTGCACCTGTTGATGAATGACAGACAACGTTTTAGTTAACTTGCACAAATAATCAGACAGTAGGACGTCCGGGACGTCATGAATGGAGGTCGGTTTGGGAGCAGTCCAGAGATTCATCGGTCGCCCAAACACGACCTCGTAGGGGGTCAAATGGTGCTTGGTGGGAGTGGAGCGCATCGATAACAAGGCCAGTGGGAGGGCATCCGGCCAGTTAAGTCCAGTGGTGGCCACTATTTTTGCCAGTTTCAGCTTCAGTGTGGCATTATGGCGTTCCACTAGACCGGTGGATTGGGGGTGGAAGACCGCATGAAATCGTTGCTTCACCCCCAACCCCTTTAGGATTAATTGGATAACCTCAGCTATGAAGTGGGGGCCATTGTCGCTCCATAAAATTCGACAAAGGCCATAGCGAGGGAAGAATTCCTTCAGTAGCACTTTGGCAGTAGTCATGGCAGTGTTGTCACGGGTTGGATAGGCTTCTACCCATTTGCTGAAGGCACACACAATGACTAGTACATACTTCAGGCTTTGGCATCTCTCTAGTTGGATGAAGTCCATCTGAAGGACCTCGAAGGGGTGATTGGGGGTCCCAAACCCTCCCCGGGGCACTACAGTTCCTTTCCCGGGGTTGTGTTGCAGACAGATAAGGCACTGCTGAACTAGGCGTCTGGCTGAGTCAGGGATTTTGTCGTTATGCCAGACTTTGGAAATGAGTTCGATCATGGGTGCAGATCCTATGTGTGCGGGGGAGTGAGCCATTGTCAGTATGGGAATCAGATATGAGTCGGGCAGCAACCATTTGCTTGCATCCTTCGTTCGCCAACAGCCCTCCTCATCCTTCAAACCCACCCTTGCCCACTTAGTCAGCTCGTGAGGGGTGCTGGCCGATTGTATGTCTCTGATCATTATCCTTGTGTCACTCCATGTTTCTGCTTGTGACCTGGTCATGTACATGCGTGTCACCGTCCTATTCTCAGCTGTGGTTCGTGCAGTGATGTCGGCCAACGCATTCCCTTGTCCGACTAAGTCTGTTACCCTTTTGTGTGCCTGACATTTGATCACCGCTAACCGTTTGGGGAGGAGAACTGCTTCAATCAGGGCGGAGACTAGATCTCCGTGGAGGATAGGGGTGCCGTGGGACGTCAGGAATCCCCTCTCCCTCCACAGGAGCCCAAAATGGTGGACCACTCCGAAGGCATACTGGCTGTCCGTATATACGTTCGTGGTGGTCCCTGCGGCTATGATGCATGCTCGGGTGAGGGCTATCAGCTCTGCTGCCTGGGCAGATCATTGTGTGATGCAGGCTGTCTCAACTACTGTTCGGGCTGTTGTTACTGCATAGGCAGCTGAAGTGGTGCCATCTGGGAGTTTGATGCATGAGCCGTCTACCCATAGCTCTCCATCGGGGTCAGTAAAAGCGGTGTCTCGGAGGTCAACCCTACTCCTAGTTTGTTCGTCCGTGAGGGTCACACAGTCGTGGATGGGAGGAATGTCGGGGTCATTTTCAGGCAGGGGTAACAATGTGGCGGGATTCAAAGTCGTGCATCTCTTTAGTGTGATGTGGGGTGCAAGCAGAGTCAACTCGTACCCTGTCAGTCGTGCGCTAGTCAGGTGTTGGGTCTTTGTCTGGTTCAAGAGGGTGTCGACTGCATGGGGTACTAGTACTGTGAGGGAGTTGGAAAGTACGATTCCCTCGCTCTGACGGATAGAGACAGCAGCGGCGGCTACTGCTCGAAGGCAGGCAGGCAAAGCTCTGGCTACAGGATCAAGAGTGGCGGAGAAGTAGGCACAAGGGCGCTGCTTAGGACCAATTGATTGCGTTAGGACGGACAATGCGCATCCCTCCCTTTCGTGGGTGAAGAGGGAGAAGGGTTTGGAGTAATCCGGGGTTCCTAGGACAGGCGCTGAATAGAGTGCATCCCGTAATTCCTTAAAGGAGGCTTGACACTCAGCGGTCCAAGGAAGCGGGGAGGGGACATCTTTGGTCAGCAGGGCAAGTAATGGTTTCACAATGAGGCTGTAATTAGGCAACCACTGTCTGCAAAAAGAGGTTAGGCCAACCAAGGAGCGGACCTGCTTTTGTGTTTTTGGGATGGGGGTGTCTAGGATGGTTTGGATTCGGTCGGGTGTAAGTTTCCTCCCTTCTTTGGACAGAAGATGGCCTAGGTAAGTTACTTGTGGCTGGCAGAACTGTAACTTCTTTTTGGAGACTTTATGGCCATTTTCTGCAAGAAAGTGTAGGAGTTGGACGGTGGCGGTCGTTGCAAGCGGGGTGGTGTCGGCCGCCAGAAGGATATCATCGACATATTGGATCAACACCACTCCCTCTGGTAGCTGGAAGGCATCCAGCTGTCTTTTGAGGGCCTGGCTGTAAATGCTGGGACTTTCGGTGTACCCCTGGGGAGCTCTACAAAATCGGTACGAGCGGGATTTTAAAGTGAAGCCGAAGAGATAACGGCTGTCTGGATGAATGGGGATAGAGAAAAATGCGTTTTTAAGGTCGATAACAGAGAAGGTGGTGGCAGTGGACGGGATGAGGGTCAGAATGGTGGTGATATCAGAGACCACAGGATATTGGGGTACAACCACTTTGTTAATCTCTCGTAAGTCGATGATGAAGCGGTACGCTTTCTCATCTCCTTCACCTTGCTTCTTAACAATAGGTAGGATTGGGCTGTTGCAGACGTTGCTAACCACTTCTTCAACCACTCCTGCATCTACCAGAGACTGAATGATCGCTACCAGTGCCTTCTCACCCTCTGGCGATATCCGATATTGCGGGAGTTTCGGGAGCATAGCGTCCTGTCGTACAGTTATGTGAATAGGGTCAATCATCATTCGCCCCACATCAGAGTCATTTTTGGCCCACAGGTACGGAGGCAGGGTGTCAAGCAGGGACAGGTCAGCGTCAGTTATGCAGCACATGTGTCGTGGGGGACGGGATCTGGGCATGTCTGGGTTGTCGTACAGGATGACTCGTACTCCATCTGGGGAACACCTAATGGTAGCTCGAAAATGTTTCAGTAAGTCAATGCCCATAATGGCGTCAGGGGAGTTGGAGGAGAGTAGAAATGTCGCGTCAGTGGTGTTGTTTTCTAGGTCAAAGGTAATAGGTACGGACAGGGGGTTAGTGGAGGGCGTTCCATCGAAACCTATCGACGTTATGTGTGAGCCAGACAAGGGTGCCCTTGGAATCAGTCGTTTTGATAACACACTACGTGTCGCCCCAGTGTCTACCAAGAATGGAGACTCTGTACCCAGGACCTTAGCGGTGACATAAGGACCTTGCTGGTCAACACAGAGCTCGACTGGATCCCTCCCTTGCCCCTGGCAGTCCTATGCAAAATCGGGGGCATTTTCACCTTCGGATAGCTGATATTGGTTCTGTCGGGGACGGTCAAATGTGTTCAGTCTTCCTGATCTGTCATTGTTGGTGTCGTTGGGGTTCCCTCGTCCCTGTACTCTATTCCTCGGACCACCTGCCACATCCCTGGAATCCCTATTTCTATTCATCTCTAGCAGAACCGGACACTGGGTTTTCCAATGGCCGAACCCTTTGCAGAAGGCGCATTGGTCATTGCAATGTCTCTCCGTCCAGTGTGGGTTGTTGGGGTGTGGTCTTTAGGAGGTAGATCCCTGGGGGTGGTCGATTGGTAGTTCCCCCTTTGGTGTTCCCGTCCTACCGCTATACCCTGTATCTGGGCTATCATTACCCTTTCCTTTAAATCTTTCTTCTTTTTCTCGGACGCCCTATCATTCTCATTCTTTTGGTGCTCGTAATACTGAGCCATCTGAAGGATAGCTGCGGGTTTGGAGGCCCCCCAACTACTCTCACTCGTCTGCAGTTTTTGGGAGACTTCTTGTGTTAGTCCCTTTACATAATTTTGCACAAACAGGTGCTGTCCGGTTGCGGTGGTCATGTCTTGGCCACTGTAGTCGGAGAACACTGTCTCGAATCGGGAAAAGTATTCTGACACATCTTCCTGGGGTTTCTGTCGACAGGCCGTGACTATCGACCAGTCTACTTTTCTTTCCGGGACCAGTGTTTTTAACTTCTGGACCAGTTTGTCTGGGAGTTCCAGTATGTCTTTCACTGGTTTACTCCCCGGCTCTCGCTGTCTATCTAGTTTACCGAGTTGGTCCCAGGTATGTCCAAACAGATCCGTGTGGTCAGCCTTCCGGATTTGCTTCCACACATCAGCTGGCAGGCATAACCCAAAGAACAAGTCAATGTCCGCTAAAGTCATTATTGTCGAACCCAAGGCTGTGCCTAATTCGGTATAAAATGCCGTCGGGTTCTTTCTTAAATCGGGCAGGGTTTGTTTGAAGGTTAGGATATCCTGTCGGTCCCATGGTTGGTAAACCCAATTGTACACAACCCTCCCTTTTGCATTTTCATTATTAATATCATCGCTCGTTCCCTGGCCCCGTGGCGGGATCCAGTAAGGAGCCGCTTCTCTGATAGGCATCATAGTATTGGCTACTTCTGCCGAGGTTGTTTCAGGGACCGTAACCTTGGCTTCTGGTTTCTGTTCCGCGAGGTGGCGGAAGACCTCAAGCATTTGCATGAAGAGCTCCGTCGCCTCACGTTCAGTCCCATCTCCAACATCAATCTTCCTATACAGTGTTATTAGTTTAGCGGGACCCTTGCTCTGATACCTATCTTCATACGCGTTCAGGGTGTGGTAGCTGAATCGCAAGATGAAATGTCGTCTGTGGCTGTCGGCATGTGAATTATATATGCTCATTGTGTATTCTTCGCTCTCCCTTCGTTCTACCAATGTCTTTGCTATTTTGTTGATCCCATCCCGCTCATCTTTGCTTAACCTACTTAGCCTGGCTGATGATTGTTTGCTAGCCTCGGGGTCGTCTGACGAAGTTGTTAATGTGGCTGGTGCGGAGGCCGTGAGGGCCGGTGCACTAGCACTAGGGTCACTTTCACTCACACTCGGGGCTTGCAGGTTTTGTTGGCTGGGAGCATATGGAGGGGGCATGTAGATGATTGGGGGACCTAGCAGTAACTCATCGTTTGCCCGTTGTTTGGAGGGCAGTTCAGGGTAGAGTGCAGAGGGGGTCCTAACAGGGCATTGGCCTGTTGACCCTGATTCTTGGTTTTGTGTAACTTCTGTTCTTTCTTTTATTTCCTCTTCTAGTTGCTTTGCGGCTAGGTGGGCTGCCTTTCGTAATTCTTTCCCTACTTTTGCTTCTTCTCTTTTCTTTCGTTGTTCCGTTTCTTTGCGCCACATGCCGATACTGTCGAGCATAGTGGGCGTGGTCTTATTCTTCTGGAGCGCTATTTCTAATGTTTTTATTTTATTTTCATTAAAGGAACCTATCAGTGGCCACTGACTTTCAGGGTCCTTTTTCGTATATTTATGCCATAGTTTAGTGTAAGCTATAGCGACTAGTCCATACTTAGTGAACATGTCCTTATTAGGGGTGCCCTCCAGTGGAGCTGGATGGTTCATCTCTAATAAGCGGTCCGGGCTAAACAGGCTACCAACCAGTGGGGAGAAGATAGGCATGACGGATTACAACGGGGACAAAAGTCTGCACTACCTATCTTATCACGGCGGGCAAAGACTAGACAGAATATTTCTATTCTCCGTTGTTTGCCGGCGGTGAATACCTCAAACGAACCAATACCGAACAATCGGTCAATCAAAACAATTCAGTGGGGAGAATAAGTGGGCACGAAAAGTTATTGTTACCTACTCTTTCTCTCCCTGCAAAGAGAGACCTTGTTCTTCCCTGTTTGCAGAAAAAGAATCTCCAGACAATAATCCACGAATGACAGTCCGGGAAACAGTGGGGGAGGAAGATAGGCACGACGGATTACAACGGGGACAAAAGTCTGCGTTACCTATCCTTCACTGTTTGCAAAGAGAGAGCCTGTTGTTTTTTTCCGTTTGCAGACAGCGAATCTCCAGAGGTTTCAACAAAGCGTAATACTAGTATTATCCAAACAAAAACAATTTTCCTCAATTCGTCGTGTTTACACGACCTTACCCGGACCGCATGGACGGTTTTCTGTCCTCTGGATCCAGCGCCCGATCGTCCTCTCTCCTTCGTGATGTTCGCGGCACTCCTGATGGTTCCCAGTCAGGACCGTAGATCACTCGAGAGAGGTCTGTTCAGAACTAGTGAAGGTCGGATGATCGGCTGTCAGACGAGGGTCTATCGGACACGAGCTCTTCCCGATCGTTGCAGTCGTTCACTCTGTCATCGGGACCTCTCCCACTGGATCCACGTGTCGCTGATGGGCCCCACGCTTTGGGACGCCAATTGTAGAAAAAGGTAGGGCTAGGACCTTTCTCAAGATTTGCCCGGCGCTAACCGCCCGTGTACCATTCAAATTACCAAGCAATGAGGCAGGCGCCGGAGACCAGAAGGCAGGAAACAGAAGTTTATTCCGACGGAGCAGAACACATCAGATCAGACAACAAGGTATCGTCTCGAGGTGCTCTAACAGCCTCTCGGAGGCCTGGCCTCTTATACACTGGTTTATGGCATGTGACCTTCCTTTATTACAATCAGAACTTTGTAAAGCAAGGAAAAGACATCCCCGTAATCCTCGTGTCAATCCCACCCCCCATATACTTCCACAATAGAGGTCCTCAACCTGCTGATAAGAGGAGGGGGTCATCACGCAGCTGAGTGTTCCGTCGGGTCTTAGGATGTGTGCGCCTGATCATATCACAGGGGGTGGGGAGGCCTGGATCAATAGAGGGTTCTTTGAAGGAGAGCGACCTCATACAATAAAGGGCAGTAAATGATATCTCCCGGCTTAGGCAATGGCCTCGGACCTGTGTGGACAGTCGGACACGGGGTGAGGGGCCATCAATGGAGTGGTATTCATGCTGCGTGGACAATCCAGCGCAGGAGGGAGGTTTATCAACAGAGGGGCATTCATGGGAGGAGAGGAGGTGTTGGTCAGGCGCTGGCGTGACTCCCAAGGACAGGGTCATGCAGAAGGGTCATGCTCATAAGGAGGAGGGAGGGGGAGCCAGGGTGCGCGGAGGATGCTTGCTGGGTCAGAGGGGCGCGCTGGCGATCGATCGTGGACAGGGAGACCATGATATCTAAAATGGCTGCCGTGCACGTAGTACATAGGTGACCTAGAATGGCTGCCGTGCACGTAGTACATAGGTGACAAGCTGGCGCAGATGATGTTCAGATCGCAAATTAAAATTCCACATCACCCCAGTCCAAAGATCTGGGCCCAAATCCATCGTTTTTTTGCACTCCACACCACCCTGGGTTAGACAATGGCGATATGCAAATCAGCTCTGACCCTGTGCCCCATGGGAACAGTCCAGTCCGAACTACAAAAGCCATGTCCTTCCCAGAACGGAATCAAGCATCCGAGGACCGGACCGGTTTCGAGGTAACACCTCTCATCAGCCCGGCTAGCTTGACTCCAGTGGTGTGGAGTGCCTGGGACCCACGTCTGGGCATCCCCAGCGCACTTAGGGCGGAATATGCAAATACAACAGGTGATGGATCGAATGTGGATCAATGTCACACACTCACCCCAGTCCAAAGATCTGGGCCCAAATCCATCGTTTTTTTGCACTCCACACCACTCTGGGTTAGACAATGGCGATATGCAAATCAGCTCTGACCCTGTGCCCCATGGGAACAGTCCAGTCCGAACTACAAAAGCCATGTCCTTCCCAGAACGGAATCAAGCATCCGAGGACCGGACCGGTTTCGAGGTAACACCTCTCATCAGCCCGGCTAGCTTGACTCCAGTGGTGTGGAGTGCCTGGGACCCACGTCTGGGCATCCCCAGCGCACTTAGCGCGGAATATGCAAATACAACAGGTGATGGACCGAATGTGGATCAATGTCACACACTCACCCCAGTCCAAAGATCTGGGCCCAAATCCATCGTTTTTTTGCACTCCACACCACCCTGGGTTAGACAATGGAGATATGCAAATCAGCTCTGACCCTGTGCCCCATGGGAACAGTCCAGTCCGAACTACAAAAGCCATGTCCTTCCCAGAACGGAATCAAGCATCCGAGGACCGGACTGGTTTCGAGGCAACACCTCTCATCAGCCCGGCTAGCTTGACTCCAGTGGTGTGGAGTGCCTGGGACCCACGTCTGGGCATCCCCAGCACACTTAGGGCGGAATATGCAAATACAACAGGTGATGGACCGAATGTGGATCAATGTCACACACTCACCCCAGTCCAAAGATCTGGGCCCAAATCCATCGTTTTTTTTCACTCCACACCACCCTGGGTTAGACAATGGCGATATGCAAATCAGCTCTGACCCTGTGCCCCATGGGAACAGTCCTGTCCGAACTACAAAAGCCATGTCCTTCTCAGAACGGAATCAAGCATCCGAGGACCGGACCGGTTTTGAGGTAACACCTCTCATCAGCCCGGCTAGCTTCCCAGTGAAAGAATTGGCTTGGTAGTTTGGTCTGCCCTGTTCCCATGAAGCACTGGGCCAGGGACAGACTAATTTGCATATAGCCATGTTCTGAGCTGGGATGGTGCAGTGAGCTAAAAAACGGTGTTGGATCAAGCCCTGATCTCTTGACTGGGTGAGAGTATTCTGCTTAATTCAGAAACTCTGTCCATCACCACCCCCTGTTGTTTAATTATTTTGTCCACCATAAGCGTGGAAGGGTATACCCAGACGTGAGTCCCTTGATCATTGCACTATCAGGATTCAAGCAAGCCGGGCCGAAGACGGCTGTAATGCCAGAAATCGGTCCCCGGAAGCTTGTTTCCTTCCCAGTGAAAGAATTGGCTTGGTAGTTTGGTCTGCCCTGTTCCCATGATGCACTAGGCCAGGGACAGACTAATTTGCATATAGCCATGTTCTGAGCTGGGATGGTGCAGTGAGCTAAAAAACGGTGTTGGATCAAGCCCTGATCTCTTGACTGGGTGAGAGTATTCTGCTTAATTCAGAAACTCTGTCCATCACCACCCCCTGTTGTTTAATTATTTTATATACCATGCCACAAGGCATGGTGAGGTTTCGTGACAATTTGAACCCGTGTTTTTAATATTGTCGGAAATACATAATATTGGTATCAGCGAACCGCAAATGATCCATTTAGCATATCCTGGTGTTTTCGCTATGCTACGAGCAAGAGTACTCCTGTTACAAACACATTTCCGATCTACCCATGGCATCCATCTTAGATCAGGGCAGCCATTTTGTGTTTCTTGCCCTCACATACGCAATAACCTCTGATTTCTCCATTTCAATTAAGGACACGTAGGCTTAGCCGGAGATTCACCTCTCTAGTGACACGTGCACCTTAGAACAGAGCACGCTGTAGCTGCATGACTCGACAAAGGCTGCCTCCTCTGCCTGAGGCTAGTCCTGCTATACTGGTTCTCGTGTTCGTTGGCCTGATCATGATTAGGCGGCCGAAGCTAGTAGTCTTGCCCATTTACAACCCACAAACATCCCTTATCCTGCTTTTCTATCTTCTGCACCTGGCTCTGCTCCTTTCCTTCTGGGCCTTTATTAGGGGGAGGTAACGAAATTTACGATGAGGCAGTCCGGGTCTTGAATGAAAAGTTGACATGAGATTATGATGGAAAAGTGGGAACCCCTCGTTCGTAATGTTTTGACATCAGATATCGTCGACGATTCCTGTGCAACGCCAAATATTTATTGTTTAAGACACAAAGGTTTGGGAATGTACTAACATGTGAAGAATGTGCCTGAAGGCCAATATTTAGTATATAAGGAGCAACCCTCTTTGTACAAATCGAACAGGCTCCTAGATACTGCCCATGTGTAGTTTCTGTGACTTCTGTGTCCCTGCAGTAATAAACCTTTGGTCTTTGACGCCACCATCGAGAAGCCAGTGTTTCTGTTTATTCGTGCACCGAGACAGGTAGAACTCCGGGGTCTTTGGGTGTTGTCCCCTGACACCTCTGGACGGAACCAAAAAGTCCAGAACTCCAATTGGCGCCCAACGTGGGGCGAGGTCATTCGGTACCGGTCCAAAAGCCTGAAGAGTTCGATAAGCTTCGTGTGAAGATTCCTGAGGGAGGCGCCCCACTTCATCGATCCAGGCATATCGCAAAAGTGGCCCGAAGTTCTCTTCCACGAGGGTTCCCGTTCGGACGGCTGCAGTGGGCCGTTGCCTTGACCGTCGCCCTGTCTTGGACCCGAGGTGCAGTCCTTAGTACGGCGAAACGTGACGGGTTTCTCCTTGGTGACGTCTTCAGTACCTCAGTTAAGTATTTAGTGGTTGCTCGTTGGTTACTTCGTGAGGGTTGTTAAAATCCTTTTTGGTTCTTGGTTTGGTTTGGTTTCGTAAGATTATCACTGGTTGTCCTGGTTACGATAATCTATTGGTTTAGTTTTGGTATCGATACATCAGTTCGTTTTTGGTAGGCCTAAGTTCTTGGTTCAAGTGCACATATCTGTTTCTTGTTTTGTTCGTTCTGTGTTACAAAATGGTAAGTCGGAAAAATTGTATGTTGTCTTGTTTTGGTTGCAACAGTGATTCACGATTGGAGGACTCATGTCTGGTTCCTCCGATTGGGACTCCTCTATATGATTTGTATTGTAAGCATGGTGTGGGTCCTATATCTTATAATGAGGTGTGGGTCCGCTATACGGAAAAGGATGGTGTCCCTAGTTGGCCACTGCATGGTAGTTTTGAACCTGAAATCCTCGATAATTTGGAAGCGAAATTGTTTAGGAAGAAAGCCCGGCCGGCAATGTTTGATTCTTTCCGTTACTGGCGAAAAGAATCCAAACAGAGAGAAATTAAAAGGTTGAAGAAAGAACAAAAAGAGCAAGAGTTGACTCTAGAACAGGCTGTTAAGCAGCTGCAAGTCAACGAGTCTGAGAAGGCCGTAGAGGTGGCCATTAGAGAGCATAATTTAGCGATCGACAAGTGCTACCCTGCCTTGCCATCGAGAACAACTAAGATCGTAGAGGACCCCGAAAACGATCCTCTGTTGTCTTACTTGTTACAGTCACCTCCACCGTATGCACAAGGTGCTACGGCTCCACCTGTACCGAATGTTCAATTGCCGGTTGCTGGACAACCTGGTATTCCTGCTCCTGCACCCCAGAATCAAGCTCCTGTACCTCCTATAATTAATGTGAATATTCCTTCGGCACCTCCACTCCCTGGGTTGCCGGCTTCTTTACCTATACCTGTATCGCTTACACCTCCTGTTTCACAAGCTGTCTTACCTGATACTCCTACTGTCCTGTTATCTATTCCTACTGCCTCTGTGTTCTCTACCTCTGCTAGTATTATGACTCCGCTTACTGTTCGTCGACGAATCACTGATTCCGTCTCTAATATTCTGTCTCCTTTCTATAAAACATTAATTAAGACTCCTGCCTCTGACTCTGTACAGAGACGCAGTCAGCTCCCAAGTACTGAGGAACGGGGAATCTTGGATTCCACGGCTCTTAGATGGATTTCGAAGAGTAGGAGATATAGTACGAGAGATGTACTAGATACTTTTATGCCGTGGAAGGAACCAACGCAACGATATGTTTTTGACGAGATGTGCTCCCTGTTGCGTGATGAATTAGAAGAAGATGATTCTGAATCGAACCTAGAAGAATTAATTAATGTTCAAAAAGAGTTTGCTGCAGGTATGATAGTGGGTCAAGATGTAAAAGAAGCGATGGAGTTGATTTTAAGTTATAGAAATGATCCATCTCTTCGCTCACCGAGAGACTTAGAGAAAAGTAGTACGAAGCGGACTGGCCAATATCCAATGAGGGAGGTTCCTCCTATTTGGCGCGAAGCTGTGCAAGCTGATGCGGCCCATGGTATTGCAGCCGCTCCAGCACAATTCCAGAGAGTGTGGATACACATTCCGTGGAAGCGAG
Source organism: Lissotriton vulgaris (assembly GCF_964263255.1). Lineage (NCBI taxonomy): Eukaryota > Metazoa > Chordata > Amphibia > Caudata > Salamandridae > Lissotriton > Lissotriton vulgaris. Next base: position 28,918 of record NW_028242256.1, read on the forward strand.
CCGAAGTATTGGCAGTAAAACAGGCCTTGCCAGATCCGCGTAAGAATCCTGCCGGATATTATAAGGAGTTAGCACAGACAGTAGAGGCTTGTGTAATGAATCTAGCGGACATTGACATGTTATTTGGGAATGTAGTTCCGCAACCAATTTGGGCAAAAATTCGTAAAGAAAATCACCCAGTTGCCCTAGGTGGTGACTGGGCTGCTATCATAGCAGCGGATGGTCAGCAAATAGGTGGTTCCAAACCCAAACCTTTAATTGTTAATCTTCCAGGTAGGATAATCGACTTAATGAAGACTCTGATGCCAGCATTGCGTGTTAACTGGGACAAGTTGTCCGCATGCAGGCAAAAGAAAGACGAAAGTGTCTCCGACTTCTTCACGAGGTTCGAAGAGACTTTTGTAGATCATAGTGGTCAGGATATGAGCACAGAAGGAGGACAGAGATTATTTGTCGATAAATTTGTACACAACCTGCTACCAGAGCTCTGCAACAAATTAAAAGATTCCGAGAGTGCGTGGGCTGTCTCTACAACTGCACAAATACTTGCAACTGCACAGTATTATGAAAATAGGGATAAAGAGGAAAAAGAGAAATCAGATAAGAAAACGAAAGATTTAAAAACTAAAGTTCTTTTGCAACAGGCGTATCCGCCTCGCACGAATCAGACTAATACGCAGCAAGGGTCATATCAAAGGACAGATTATAGTTCACCGAGGCCACAATATCAATGGAATCAGTGTGCATATTGTAAGAAAGAGGGTCATTATAAAAATGAGTGTCCAGTCTTAGCACAAAATAACGCAGCAGCAGCTCAGAGAGGTCGCGGTGGTTTTGTGCAGAATTCTAGAGGTCGAGGACGAGGTGCTATGCCTCCACAGACGAATGATCGCCCTTCCAATCACTTTGATCAACGAAATGGACAGTCTGCCCAGCAAAATAGATCTCAACAGTATCATGTTGAAGACTATTGTGAAGTGGATGAGGGATTTCAGCAAAATGGGTACTAGGACAGCCATGGACAGAGAGAGGGAGTAGTATCAGTTCCAGTGGATCAGAGTGGGCCTTATGTCGCAGTAGCAACATCAGGTGTAGTCGAACCGTTTCTGTTGGATACTGGTGCCGCAAAAAGTTCTATCATTCATGCGAAACTCCCTGGCGCACCTTTGTCCGGCTTAACAAATGTTTCTGTAGGTTTTTCAGGCGCCCCTGTTTACAATCCTGTATCTGGTCCTTTGTCTATTTCTGTTGGACCGTGTCAATTGAAAGCACCCCTGATTTTGACGACAGGTTGTAATGAAAATCTGCTTGGTTTAGACTTGTTAAAACGCCTATATGCGACATTGCACTGTTCTCCGGAAGGAGTACAGCTTACATTGGGTAAAAGAATCACCTCTCCGATGTACTTGTCAATGGATGCACTCCCGCCAGAGCTACGTTCACTCCCTGATACTCTTTGGGCGACTGGTCCTAACGATGTAGGCCTTTTGGAAATACCACCGTATGTAGTCACTTTGAAAGCAAATGTAAAATTTCCACGAATTTCTCAATACAAAATTTCTAGTGAAGTTGAACGTGCACTTTTATTGATTGTACAAGACTTGATTAAGAAAGGTGTGGTCGAAGAAACTAGAGGAAATGTTTGTAACAGTCCTGTATTACCGATTTTGAAACGTACTGATCCGACAAAGCCTCCAGTATATAGGTTTGTTATAGATCTCAGAGAGGTTAATAAGATTGTGGTTCCGCAATTTCCTGTGGTTCCAGACATTACTGCCTTGTTAACATTGATTCCTGCTACAGCCACATGGTTTTCAGTCATCGACTTGAAGAATGCCTTTTTCAGCATTCCGATAGCCGAAGAAAGCAGAGATATTTTCGGCTTCTGTCTAGGAGGTCGAAGCTTCAGGTTCAAACGCGCTCCACAAGGCTATTGTGAGAGTCCGTCCATTTACAGTCAGGCATTAAAAAGTCAGTTAGATTCTTTTGTACTTCCTCAAGGTTCTGCCCTAGTGCAGTATGTAGACGATCTTCTAGTGGCTGCCGATGACAAGGAAACTTGCAAAACAGCTACGATTTCGTTATTGCATCATTTGTCCAATTTGAATCACAAGGTGTCACCTTCGAAATTGCAATACTGCTGCCAAGAAGTGACCTACCTAGGTCATCTCTTGTCAAAGGAGGGAAGGAAGTTGACCCCAGAGAGAATAAAAGCAATTACTCAGATGAGTGTTCCCCGCACCCAGAGAGAAGTACGTGCCTTTCTAGGTATTACCTCTTACTGTAGGCAGTGGATCCCAAATTTTTCTCTTTTAGCGAAACCATTGGTAGCTTTGACTGGGAAAGGTGTTCCGAGTCCGGTGCCATGGTCTGATGAATGTCAGGAGAGTTTTTCTGAGTTACGAAAAGCATTGTGTTCAGCTCCTGTATTGGGTACACCTGACTACAGTAAGCCATTCACGCTCTATGTTCACGAAAGAGAAGGTTGTGCGTTAAGTGTTCTGACACAGAAATTCGGTGATAAACAACGCCCCTGTGCGTATTTTTCATCAACATTGGATCCGGTAGCTAGAGCGTTACCTAGTTGTTTGAGAGCTGCAGCGGCAGCTGCGGCTTCCATTCGACAATCTGCTGGTTTGGTGATGAACAACATGCTAGTGGTCATGGTTCCTCATGCTGTGGATACACTCATGAACAGAACCAAGACACAACACCCTACCAGTGCTAGATTATCTGGCTACGAGTTGACACTGCTAGCAAGTCATATTCAAATCAAAAGATGCAACGTATTGAATCCAGCAACCTTGTTGCCGACTAATCAAGAGTCAAGTGATTCCGAGCCCCATGATTGTTGTTTTAGAACTGAGGAAGAGACAAAGGGAAGAATTGATTTAAAAGACACTCCGTTGTCAGATCCAGATGGCACGTTGTATGTGGATGGATCATGTTTTAAATTGGAGAATGGTGATGTGACCGCTGCTTATGCAGTAACAACTTTGAGTACGATTGTGGAGACTGCGAGAGTGAGTCAGAATTCTGCCAAAGCTGCAGAATTAATCGCTCTAACAAGAGCGTGTGTGTTAGCAAAGGGAAAGAGAGTGAATGTGTTCACAGATAGTCAGTACGCGTTTGGCGTGGCCCATAGTTTTGGCCGTTTGTGGAAAGAGAGAGGTTTCATTACGTCCCATGGGACTAAGATTCAACATGGTCAGCTAGTTAACGACTTGTTGGAATCTCTAACCTTGCCAACTGAAGTTGCAATTGTGAAATGCAGTGCTCATAAAGCAATCACGGATGATGTTGGTCGTGGGAATGCTTTTGCTGATGAAACCGCTAAACAGGCAGCTAGAGATATGATGAGTAGAATGTATGTTGCTACGTCTGCTAGATGGATTTCCGAGTCTGGAATGTGTGAGGATACAGTGGAAAGTGTGAAAGAGATTCAGAAAGAGGCAACTGAGGAGGAAAAGCGTGCATGGAAAGAAAGTACGGGTAAGTTGGATTCAAGTGGGTGTTGGATTGAGTTGTCGGAACAACAGCGTTGGATGTTGCCTGATGCGTATGTGCTTGCAGTGGTGACAATGGCGCATGGAGTAGCGCATATAAGTTCTAAAGGAATCTGTAAGATGTTGGCTCCAGTCTGGAAGAATGATGGGATCAGTAAATGTGCAGAGAGAGTGGTGAAAAATTGTATGGTATGCCTGATGCATAATCCTGGCAAGGGAACTCCTACTCCTGCTGGTCACTTCGCTCCTCCTTCCTGCCCCTTTGAAGTAATTCAGCTAGATTTCATACACATGGATCGTTGTAACAATCTAAAATACGTCCTGGTGGTAGTTTGTGCATTTTCCAGATGGATCGAAGCATATCCACTGAAGGACAATACTGCCCTATCAACTGCCAAGATTCTTCTCAAAGAATATTTCCCTAGGTATGGAATGCCACGGATTGTATGGTCAGATAACGGAAGTGAGTTTATAGGGAAAGTTATGCAGAGTGTGTGTGCCGGTTTGGGCATTAAACAAAAGTTCCACAGTGCAAACCATCCCCAGTCTGCTGGTTTAGTTGAGGGTTACAATGGCACCCTCAAACTAAAGCTAGCTAAAATACAGGCATCCACGGGTTTATCCTGGCCAGACGCATTACCCTTGGCTCTGTTATCCACGAGAGCGACTGTGCATTCTAGAGTAGGGCTTAGTCCATATGAAATTGTCTTTAGCCGTCCCGCTAATATTTGGGGAGTGCCAAGGCCAAAGGAGTTTTGTTCTCTAGAATATCCAATGTTGATTGATTACCTTTACGACTTGACTGCTAAATTGAGTCTTATTCACCAACAGGTTTTCGATGCATTGCCAAAGCCACCGGAGAGTCCAGGTCATCAACTGAAACCAGGTGACCACGTTGTGGTACGAAATTTCGCGAGGACGAGGAACCTTCAACCCAGATTTGTTGGCCCCTTCCAGGTACTGCTTGCAACAAGAACTGCCGTTCGTGTGGCTGGTCGCAAGCATTGGATCCATGCGACACACGTCAAACGTGTACCTCTGCCACTTCCTTATGACGACTGGGTTAAGAAGGGAATTGGTGCCTCTGAATGCGAGCAAACACCAAAGTTTGTCCCTTTTAGCGATGCCGAAGTGATAACTGACACTACGAACTCTGATTCCCCTCCTGAAAATACTTCTTTGACTCCTGAACACTTGCCCTCTGCATCAGAAGAAACTCTGCCATCTGCGAACTTGAACATTGCAAACTTTACCGACACTACACTGTTTCCTGATCAAACAGTTCCTGCAAAACTAAGATACAACTTACGATCTCGTAATATGGACAAATAAAGCAGGAAACTGCCAATTTTCTACACATTTGAAATTTTAACACTTTGCCTTCAGCCAGGAAGTTTGCTATTGTTTTATTGTTTTCAATTGCCTTGCCGTCTGGGTAGCCGTAGGGTCGTGGCTGTGTGCCTAGTTGAATCTGCGGGGGTCTGACACAAGGTCGACCTTTCTGTTAGTTCTGGGAACTCCCAGGGCTGATAGAGGCATTTTCATCTACGTACACATCATCAGTGGTCGCGAGCGGATTGTAGAAGATGGAGCTTCCTGCGCTGCAACGAGAAAATGTGATTTATGTCCGCAGAAACAGACTTTACAGAATTCTTCATAGCAAATGCTTTTTGATGCAATGTGCCATTACATTTTTGATTGTTTTAATAACGTTGGTGGGTGGAATCGTCTTTGGTATAAATTTGATCTTTGTGCCAGTAACTACAGTATCTTCTGAGGTTCCGTGACGATTTGAACCTGTGTTTTCAATATTGTCGGAAATACATAATATTGGTATCAGCGAACCGCAAATGATCCATTCAGCATATCCTGGTGTTTCCGCTACGATACGAGCAGGAGCACTCCTGTTATGAACACATTTCTGATCTACCCACGGCATCCATCTTAGATCATGGCCGCCATTTTGTGTTTCTTGCCCTCACATATGCAATAACCTCTGATCACTTCATTTCGATTAAGGACACGTAGCCTTAGCCGGAGATTCACCTCTTTCATGACACGTGCACCTTAAAACAGATCACGCTGTAGCTACATGACTCGACAAAGGCTGCCTTCTCTGCCCGAGGCCAGCCCACCTGAACTGGTTCTCGTGTCCATTGTCCCGATCATGATTAGGCGGCCGAAGCCGGTAGCCTTGCCCATTTACAACCCACAAACATCTCTTATCCCGCTTTCCTATCTTCTGCACCTGGCTCTGCTCCTTTCCTTCTGGGCCTTTATTAGGGGGAGGTAACGAAATTTACGATGAGGCGGTCCGGCTCTTGAATGCAATATTGACAAGGGATTGTGATGAACTAGTGGGAACCCCTCTCCGTAGATGTTTGGTATCAGATTTTATCAACGGTTCCTGTGTAACGCCAAATATTTATTGTTTTAGACACAAAGGTTTTGGGAATGTATTACATGTAAAGAATTCGCCCCCAGCTTAAAATTTAGTATATAAGGAGCAACCCTCTTTGTACAATTTGAACAGGCTCCTAGACACTGCCCATGCGTAGTTTCTGTGACTTCTGTGTCCCTGCAGTAATAAACCTTTGGTCTTTGACGCCACCATCGAGAAGTCCGTGTTTCTGTTCATTTGCGCACCAAGGCAGGTGGAACTCCGGGGTCTTTGGGTGTTGTTCCCTGACACCTCTGGACGGAACCAAAAAGTCCAGAACTCCAATTGGCGCCCAACGTGGGGCGACGTCATTCGGTACCGGTCCAAAAGCCTGAAGAGTTCGAGAAGCTTCGTGTGAAGATTCCTGAGGGAGGCGCCCCACTTCATCGATCCCGGCATATCGCAAAAGTGGCCCGAAGTTCTCTTCCACGAGGGTTCCCGTTCAGGACGGCTGCAGTGGGCCGTTGCCTTGACCGTCGCCCTGTCTTGGACCCAAGGTGCAGCCCTTAGTACAGCGAAACGTGACGGGTTTCTCCTTGGTGACGTCTTCAGTGCCTCAGTTAAGTATTTAGTGGTCGCTAGTTGGTTACTTCGTAAGGGTTGTTATAATCCTTTTTTGGTTCTTAGTTTGGTTTGGTTTCGTAGGATTATCATTGGTTGTTCTGGTCACGATAATCTATTTGGTTCAGTTTGGGTATCGATACATTAGTTTGGTTTTGGTAGGCCTTAAAAGTTCTTGGTTCAAGTGCACATATTTGTTTTGTGTTTTGTTTGTTTTGTGTTCCAGACTGAAAATGGTAAGTCGGAGAAATTGTATGTTGTCGTGCTTCGGTTGCAACAGTGACTCACGATTGGAGGACTCATGTCTGGTTCCTCCGATTGGGACTCCCCTATATGACTTATATTGTAAACATGGTGTGGGTCCTATATCCTATAATGAGGTGTGGGTCCGCTACACCAAGAAAGACGGTGTCCTTAGTCGGCCACTGCATGGTAGTTTTGAACTCGAAATTCTTGATAATTTAGAAGCGAAATTGTTTAGGAAGAAAGCCCGGCCGGCAATGTTTGATTCTTTCCGTTACTGGCGAAAAGAATCCAAACAGAGAGAAATGAAGAAATTTAAGAAAGAACAGAAAGACAAAGAAGAGTTGACTTTAGAGCAAGCAACTAAACAGTTGCATGATAACGAGTGTGAGAAGGCTATAGAGGTGGCCATTAGAGAGCATAATTTGGCGATCGACAAGTGCTATCCTGCCTTGCCATCGAAAACGGCTAAGATACTAGAGGATTCGGAAAACGATCCTCTGTTGTCTTATCTGTTACGGTCACCTCCACCGTATGCACAAGGTGCTACGGCTCCACTTGTACCAAATGTCCAATTGCCGGTTGCTGGACAACCTGGTATTCCTGCTCCTGCCCCTCAGAATCAAGTTCCTGTACCTCCTGTGGTTAATGTGACTGTTCCTACGGCTCCTCCTCCTCCTCCTGGATTGCCGACTTCTATACCTGTATCTGTCTCGCTTACACCTACTACTTCACAAACTATTTTTCTCGATACTCCTACTGCCTCGCTATCTGTTCCTACTTCCACTTTCTGTACGTCGAAGAATCACTGATTCTGTGTCTAACATGCTGTCTCCTTTCTATAAAACTTTAATTAAGACTCCTACTTCTGACTCTGTTCAGAGACGTAGTCAGCATCCAAGCATTGAAGAACAGGGAATTTTAGATTCCACGGCTCTCAGATGGATTTCGAAGAGTAGGAGATATAGTACGAGAGATGTACTAGAAACATTTATGCAGTGGAAGGAACCAACGCAACGGTACGTCTTTGACGAGATGTGCTCGTTGTTACGTGAGGAGATGGAGGAAGATGATATTGAATCGAATTTAGAAGACTTAATTAAGGTTCAGAAAGAGTTTGCTGCTGGTATGATAGTGGGTGAAAATATAGAAGAAGCGATGGAACTGATCTTAAGTTTTAGGAATGATCCATCTCTTCGTTCACCGAGAGATTTAGAGAAAGGTAAGATGAAACTGAGTCGCCAATATCCAATGAGGGAGGTTCCTCCGATTTGGCGTGAAGCTGTGCAAGCTGATGCTGTTGCTGGTATTGTAGCCGCTCCGGCGCAATTCCAGAGAGTGTGGATACACATTCCGTGGAAGCGAGCTGAAGTGCTAGCAGTGAAACAGGCCTTACCAGATCCGCGTAAGAATCCTGCTGGATATTACAAGGAACTAACACAGACAGTTGAGGCTTGTATAATGAACTTAGCAGACATTGATATGTTATTTGGAAATGTAGTTCCTCAACCAGTCTGGGCTAAAATTCGTAGAGAGGATCATCAAGTAGCCTTAGGTGGTGATTGGGCAGCTATCACTGCAGCGGATGGTCAGCAAACGGGTGGTGCAAAACCTGAACCCCTAATTGCTAATCTTCCGGGTAGGATAATTGACTTAATGAAGACTCTGATGCCCGCATTGCGTGTTAATTGGGACAAGTTATCCGCATGCAAGCAAAAGAAAGACGAAAGTGTCTCTGACTTCTTCACGAGGTTCGAAGAGACTTTTGTAGATCATAGTGGTCAGGATATGAGCACTGAAGGAGGACAGAGACTGTTTGTCGATAAATTTGTGCATAATTTGTTACCTGAATTATGTAATAAATTGAAGGATTCAGAGAGTGCGTGGGCTGTTTCTACAACTGCGCAAATACTTGCAACTGCACAATATTATGAAAATAGGGATAAAGAGGAAAAAGAGAAATCAGACAAGAAAACGAAAGATTTAAAGACTAAAGTTCTGTTGCAGCAGGCGTGTCCGCCTCGCACAAATCAGACTAATATGCAACAGGGTTCGTATCAGAGGACAGATTATAGTTCAACGAGGCCTCAATATCAGTGGAACCAGTGTGCGTATTGTAAGAAAGAGGGTCACTACAAGAATGAATGTCCAGTCTTAGCGCAAAATAATGCAGCAGCAGCTCAGAGAGGTCGTGGTGGTTTTGTACAGAATTCTAGAGGTCGAGGGCGAGGTGCTATGCCTCCACAGACGAATGATCGTCCTTCCAATCACTTTGATCAAAGAAATGGACAGCCAGCCCAGCAAAATAGATCTCAACAATATCTTGTTGAAGACTATTGTGAAGTGGATGAGGGATTTCAGCAAAATGGGTACTAGGACAGCCATGGACAGAGAGAGGGAGTAGTATCTGTTCCAGTAGATCAGAGTGGGCCTTATGTCGCAGTAGCAACATCAGGTGTAGTCGAACCGTTTCTGTTGGATACTGGTGCCGCAAAAAGTTCTATCATTCATGCGAAACTCCCTGGCGCACCTTTGTCTGGCTCAACAAATGTTTCTGTAGGTTTTTCAGGCGCCCCTGTTTACAACCCCATATCTGGTCCTTTGTCTATTTCTGTTGGACCGTGTCAATTGAAAGCACCACTGATTCTGACGACGGGTTGTAATGAAAACCTGCTTGGTTTAGACTTGTTAAAACGACTATATGCGACATTGTACTGTTCTCCGGAAGGGGTACAGCTTACATTGGGTAAAAGAATCACCTCTCCGATGTACTTGTCAATAGATGCACTTCCACCAGAGCTGCGTTCACTCCCTGATTCTCTTTGGGCGACTGGTCCTAATGATGTAGGCCTTTTAGAAATACCACCATATGTAGTAACTTTGAAAGCAAATGTGAGATTCCCAAGAATTCCGCAATACAAAATATCTAGTGAAGGTGAACGTGCACTTTTATTGATTGTGCAAGATTTGATTAAGAAAGGTGTGGTTGAAGAAACTAGAGGAAATGTTTGTAATAGTCCTGTATTACCGATTTTGAAACGAACTGATCCCACAAAGCCTCCAGTATATAGGTTTGTCATCGACCTCAGAGAAGTTAATAAGATTGTGGTCCCACAGTTTCCTGTGGTTCCAGACATTACTGCCTTGTTAACATTGATACCTGCTACAGCCACTTGGTTCTCAGTCATTGACTTAAAGAATGCCTTTTTCAGCATTCCGATAGCTGAGGAAAGCAGAGATATTTTTGGCTTCTGTCTAGGAGTTCGCAGTTTCAGATTTAAACGCGCTCCACAGGGCTACTGTGAGAGCCCATCTATTTACAGCCAAGCATTAAAAAGCCAGTTAGATTCCTTTGTCCTTCCTCCAGGTTCTGCTCTAGTACAATATGTAGATGATCTTCTAGTGGCTGCCGATGACAAGGAAACTTGCAAAGCAGCTACAGTTTCGTTATTACATCACTTGTCTAATTTGAATCACAAGGTATCACCTTCTAAAATTCAATACTGCTGCCAAGAAGTGACCTACCTAGGTCATCTCTTGTCAAAGGAGGGAAGGAAGTTGACCCCAGAGAGAATAAAAGCAATTACGCAAATGAGTGTTCCACGCACACAGAGAGAAGTACGTGCCTTTTTAGGTATTACCTCTTACTGTAGACAGTGGATCCCAAATTTTTCTCTTTTAGCGAAACCATTGGTAGCTTTGACTGGGAAAAAGGTTCCGAGTCCGGTGCCATGGTCTGATGAATGTCAAGAGAGTTTTTCTGAGTTACGAAAAGCACTGTGTTCAGCTCCTGTATTGGGTACACCCGATTACAGTAAGCCATTCACGCTCTACGTTCACGAGAGAGAAGGTTGCGCGTTGAGTGTGCTGACACAGAAATTTGGTGATAAACAACGCCCTTGTGCGTATTTTTCATCAACATTGGATCCGGTAGCTAGAGCGTTACCTAGTTGTTTGAGAGCTACAGCGGCAGCTGCGGCTTCCATTCGACAATCTGCTGGTTTGGTGATGAACAACATGCTAGTGGTCATGGTTCCTCATGCGGTGGACACACTCATGAATCGAACGAAGACACAACACCTTACTAGTGCGAGACTATCTGGTTACGAGTTGACATTACTAGCGAGTCATATTCAGATTAAAAGATGTAATGTATTGAATCCAGCAACTCTGTTGCCGGCTAATCAAGAGTCGAGTGATTCCGAGCCACATGATTGTTGTTTTAAAACAGAGGAAGAGACAAAAGGACGAATTGACTTGAAGGATACTCCATTACTAGATCCGGATGGTACATTGTATGTGGATGGGTCATGTTTTAAACTAGAGAATGGTGATGTGACGGCTGCCTACGCATAACGACTTTGAAGACGATTGTGGAGACTGCAAGAGTGAATCAGAATTCTGCCCAAGCTGCAGAATTAATAGCTTTAACCAGAGCGTGTGCTTTAGCTAAGGGAAAGAGAGTGAATGTTTTTACAGATAGTCAGTACGCATTTGGCGTGGCCCACAGTTTTGGCCGTTTGTGGAGAGAAAGAGGGTTCATTACGTCCCATGGGACCAAGATTCAACATGGTCAGCTAGTTAACGACCTGTTGGAATCTCTAACCTTGCCGACTGAAGTTGCGATTGTGAAGTGCAGCGCTCATAAAGCAATCACGGATGATGTTGGTCGTGGGAATGCTTTTGCTGATGAAACCGCTAAACAGACAGCTAGAGACATGATGAGCAGAATGTATGTTGCTACGTCTGCAAGATGGATTGTTGAATCTGGAATGTGTGAGGATACAATGGAAAGTGTGAAAGAGATTCAGAAAGAGGCAACTGAGGAAGAGAAACGCGTATGGAGAGAGAGTACGGGCAAGTTGGATCCAAATGGGTGTTGGATTGATTTGACAGAACAGCAGCGTTGGATGTTGCCTGATGCGTATGTGCTTGCAGTGGTGACAATGGCGCATGGAGTAGCGCATATAAGTTCTAAAGGGATCTGTAAGATGTTGGCTCCAGTCTGGAAGAATGATGGAATCAGTAAGTGTGCAGAGAGAGTGGTGAAAAATTGTATGGTATGCCTGATGCATAATCCTGGCAAGGGAACTCCAACTCCTGCTGGTCACTTCGCTCCTCCTTCCTGCCCCTTTGAAGTAATTCAGTTAGACTTCATTCACATGGATCGCTGTAATAACTTGAAATATGTCCTGGTGGTAGTCTGTGCTTTTTCCAGGTGGATAGAAGCATACCCACTGAATGACAACACTGCCCTATCAACTGCCAAAATTCTACTTAAAGAATATTTCCCTAGGTATGGAATGCCACGGATTGTATGGTCAGATAACGGAAGTGAGTTTATAGGGAAAGTTATGCAGAGTGTGTGTGCCGGCCTAGGTTTGAAACAAAAGTTCCACAGTGCAAACCACCCCCAGTCAGCTGGTTTAGTGGAGGGTTACAATGGTACCCTCAAACTGAAATTAGCTAAAATACAGGCATCCACAGGTTTAGCCTGGCCAGACGCACTTCCTTTGGCTTTGTTATCAACGAGAGCAACTGTACATTCTAGAGTGGGGCTTAGCCCTTATGAAATAGTCTTTGGCCGCCCGGCAAATATCTGGGGTGTGCCAAGGCCTAAGGAATTTTGTTCTCTAGAATATCCTATGCTGATAGACTATCTTTACGACTTGACTGCTAAATTGAGTCTTATTCATCAACAGGTTTTCGATGCTTTACCAAAGCCTCCGGAGAGTCCAGGGCATCAGCTGAAACCCGGAGAACACGTGGTTATCAGGAACTTCGCGAGGACAAAGAATCTTCAGCCCCGCTACGTCGGTCCTTTCCAGGTCCTTCTTACAACGAGGACAGCAGTTCGTGTGGCTGGACGCAAGCACTGGGTGCACGCGTCCCATGTTAAGCGTGTCCCTTTGCCGCTTCCTTACGACGACTGGGTGAAGAAGGGAATTGGTTCCTCCGAATTTGAAAGCACTCCGAAGTTCATCCCTTTCAACGATGCCGAATTAATCACTGACACTCCAAGCTCTGACTCTCCTTCAGAAAAGACTCTTTTGAACACTGAACATTTGTCTCCAGCATCAGAAGAAACTCTGCCATCTGCGAACTTGAACACTGCAACAGCTACCAGTGATACGCTATTTGCTGATCAGACAGTACCTGCGAAGCAGAGATATAATTTAAGAAACCGTAATATGGACAAATAAAGCAGGCAACTGCATATTGTGATGTTTTGAAATTTTGAACTTTTGCATTCAGCCAGGAAGTTTGCTATTGTTTTATTATTTTTAAATTGCCTTGCCGTCTGGGTAGCCGTAGGGTCGTGGCTGTGTGCCTAGTTGAATCTGCAGGGGTCTGACACAAGGTCGATCTTTCTGTTGGGTCTGGGAACTCCCAGGGCTGATAGAGGCATTTTCATCTACGTACACATCATCAGTGGTCGCGAGCGGATTGTAGAAGATGGAGCTTCCTGCGCTGCAACGAGAAAATGTGATTTACGTTCGCAGAAACAGACTTTACAGAATTCTTCATAGCAAATGCTTTTTGACGCAATGTGCCATTACATTTCTAATTGTCTTGATAACGTTGGTGGGTGGCATCATTTATGGTATAAATTTGATTTATGTACCAGTAACTACAGTACCTCCCCTTAATCCTGTTACTTCTACTGTTTCCTCAATACACTCTTTTCATTCATTTCCCGAACATGAGCAAGCCCGACGCTCAGAGTTTATTAACAACACTTTTGTACAACTCTTGCACCAACACCAACTGGTAGTTAACACTACAAACTGCTGGGTGTGTGGCTTGATACCCCACACTATGGATAAAGGTATTCCTTATCTGGTTTTGCCTTTCAGCTACAATGGATCATTTCAGGCCCTTCAAACCATCTTTGCTTATGCCCTTGAAACCTATCCTCCACGTCCACCACGTTCCACTAAATATAACTCTGCCAACAAAGCTTTAGTCCAGGGAATTATTGACATGATCAAGGATGTCAATAATACTCCATCATACCCTACAGACGAACTGCGAGTGTATTTGAGTTGGAATACTTCAGAGTATCGCCTTAGTTTAGGAGAAAGCAAGCGTAAAAGCTCAACTCCAATCTGGGTCGTACCTCACCGAGGTCAGGTCTGTTTGCAAGGTAATGGAAGAAATCCAAGAGCTCAGCTAGGGAGGAGTGAGTGCGTTGAGACTTATGTGTTTCCGGCTAACTTTTCCCCTGCCTTCCTTACTGCTAGGGGTACCTACTTCATCTGTCGAGACCGGGCATATACATGGTTACCTGCTGACTTTTCAGGTTCATGTTATATTGCTCGATTGTTGCCTCCAACATACACTGCTTCATCTGACTACCACAGAACCAGAGTAGCGAGAGGTGTCTTCAGCAAGGAAGATACCGCTGGTCAGAAAGCTGGAGACTTCTTCAAAGGCTTCCTTCCGTTCTGGGGGCCTATGGCCAATAGTAGAAACATACGTCAGCTAACACGGGTAGTTGAATCTACTATTACCGAAACTGCTGGTGCCCTTAGCAATTTGACAGCTGAACTTCAGGCGGATAGACTCATGACGTTGCAGAACCGTATGGTTCTAGACGTTATCCTTGCAGACCGAGGTGGGGTATGCAGAATGATCCAATCGAGCTGCTGTGTCTTTATTCCTAATAACGCTCCAACAGTCTATGAGGCGATCTCTAAGCTACACAAGATTTCCGACTCTATACACGTAGACAAGGGAAACTGGTCCTTTATGGAGTGGTTTTGGACTTTGATCTCAGCGTGGGGATGGAAGGTTCTAATGGTCATCAGTGTCATCTTAGTATTCCTATTCTCATGCTGCCTGATTATCCAGTGTGGTCCCGCTTTGTGTAGTCTTTGTACTGCAACTTGTTTTAGGAAACCACCTGCGTTTGGAGAAAAGGCACGAGAAAGGATGATGATACAACAGCATGTCACTGACCTGATGAGTATAGAACTAGACTCTGACATAGACTGAGTAATTGCCTATGTAAGGGCAAAAGGAGGGTCTGAGGTTCCGTGACGATTTGAACCCGTGTTTTCAATATTGTCGGAAATACATAATATTGGTATCAGCGAACCGCAAATGATCCATTTAGCATATCCTGGTGTTTCCGCTACGATACGAGCAAGAGCACTCCTGTTATGAACACATTTCTGATCTACCCACGGCATCCATCTTAGATCATGGCCGCCATTTTGTGTTTCTTGCCCTCACATATGCAATAACCTCTGATCACTTCATTTCGATTAAGGACACGTAGCCTTAGCCGGAGATTCACCTCTTTCATGACACGTGCACCTTAAAACAGATCACGCTGTAGCTACATGACTCGACAAAGGCTGCCTTCTCTGCCCGAGGCCAGCCCACCTGAACTGGTTCTCGTGTCCATTGTCCCGATCATGATTAGGCGGCCGAAGCCGGTAGCCTTGCCCATTTACAACCCACAAACATCTCTTATCCCGCTTTCCTATCTTCTGCACCTGGCTCTGCTCCTTTCCTTCTGGGCCTTTATTAGGGGGAGGTAACGAAATTTACGATGAGGCGGTCCGGCTCTTGAATGCAATATTGACAAGGGATTGTGATGAACTAGTGGGAACCCCTCTCCGTAGATGTTTGGTATCAGATTTTATCAACGGTTCCTGTGTAACGCCAAATATTTATTGTTTTAGACACAAAGGTTTTGGGAATGTATTACATGTAAAGAATTCGCCCCCAGCTTAAAATTTAGTATATAAGGAGCAACCCTCTTTGTACAATTTGAACAGGCTCCTAGACACTGCCCATGCGTAGTTTCTGTGACTTCTGTGTCCCTGCAGTAATAAACCTTTGGTCTTTGACGCCACCATCGAGAAGCCCGTGTTTCTGTTCATTTGCGCACCAAGGCAGGTGGAACTCCGGGGTCTTTGGGTGTTGTTCCCTGACACCTCTGGACGGAACCAAAAAGTCCAGAACTCCAATCCCCCTGATCCTGCTGCTTCTACTGTTTCTTCTATACACTCTTTTCACTCGTTTCCTGAACATGAGCAAGCTCGACGCTCAGAATTTATCAATAACACTTTTGTACAGCTCTTGCACCAACACCAACTGGTAGTTAACACTACAGACTGCTGGGTGTGTGGCTTGATACCCCACACTATGGATAAAGGCATTCCCTATCTGGTTTTGCCTTTTAGCTATAATGGATCATTTCAGGCCTTTCAAACCATCTTTGCCTATGCCCTTGAAACCTATCCTCCGCGTCCACCACGTTCCACTAAATATAACTCTGCCAACAAAGCTTTAGTCCGGGGTATTATTGATATGATCAAGGATGTCAATAACACTCCATCTTACCCTAGAGACGAATTGCAAGTATATTTGAGTTTGAATTCTTCAGAGTATCGCCTTAGTTTGGGAGAAAGCAAGCGTAAAAGCTCAACTCCAATCTGGGTCGTACCTCACCGAGGTCAGGTCTGTTTGCAAGGTAATGGGAGAAATCCAAGAGCTCAGCTAGGGAGGAGTGAGTGCGCCGAAACTTACGTATTTCCGTCTAACTCCTTCCCTGCTTTTCTCACTGCTAGGGGTACCTACTTCATCTGTCAAGACAGAGCGTATACATGGTTGCCTGCTGATTTTTCAGGGTCATGTTATATTGCTCGGTTGTTGCCTCCAACATACACTGCTTCATCTGATTATCACAAGACCAGAGTAGCAAGAGGTGTCTTCAGCAAGGAAGATACTGCTGGTCAGGAAGCTGGAGACTTCTTCAAAGGTTTCCTTCCGTTCTGGGGGCCTATGGCCAATAGTAGAAACATACGTCAGCTAACACGGGTAGTTGAATCTACTATTACCGAAACTGCTGGTGCCCTTAGCAACTTGACAGCTGAGCTTCAGGCGGATAGACTCATGACGTTGCAGAACCGTATGGTACTAGACGTAATACTTGCAGATCGAGGTGGGGTATGCAGAATGATCCAATCGAGCTGCTGTATCTTTATTCCCAACAATGCTCCAACAGTTTATGAGGCGATCTCTAAACTACACAAGATTTCCGACTCTATTCATGTAGACAAGGGAAACTGGTCCTTCATAGAGTGGTTGTGGACTCTGATATCAGCGTGGGGATGGAAGGTTCTGATGGTCATTGGTGTCATCTTAGTATTCCTATTCTCATGTTGCCTGATTATCCAGTGTGGTCCAGCTCTGTGTAGTCTTTGTGCTGCAACCTGTTTCAGAAAACCACCTGCGTTTGGAGAAAAGGCACGAGAAAGGATGATGATACAACAACATGTCATTGACCTGATGAGCATAGAACTAGATTCTGACACAGACTGAGTAATTGCCTATGTAAGGGCAAAAGGAGGGTCTGAGGTTCCGTGACAATTTGAACCCGTGTTTTTAATATTGTCGGAAATACATAATATTGGTATCAGCGAACCGCAAATGATCCATTTAGCATATCCTGGTGTTTTCACTATGCTACGAGCAAGAGTACTCCTGTTACAAACACATTTCCGATCTACCCATGGCATCCATCTTAGATCAGGGCAACCATTTTGTGTTTCTTGCCCTCACATACGCAATAACCTCTGATTTCTCCATTTCAATTAAGGACACATAGGCTTAGCCGGAGATTCACCTCTCTAGTGACACGTGCACCTTAGAACAGAGCACGCTGTAGCTGCATGACTCGACAAAGGCTGCCTCCTCTGCCTGAGGCTAGTCCTGCTATACTGGTTCTCGTGTTCGTTGGCCTGATCATGATTAGGCGGCCGAAGCTAGTAGTCTTGCCCATTTACAACCCACAAACATCCCTTATCCTGCTTTTCTATCTTCTGCACCTGGCTCTGCTCCTTTCCTTCTGGGCCTTTATTAGGGGGAGGTAACGAAATTTACGATGAGGCGGTCCGGGTCTTGAATGAAAAGTTGACATGAGATTATGATGGAAAAGTGGGAACCCCTCGTTCGTAATGTTTTGACATCAGATATTGTCGACGATTCCTGTGCAACGCCAAATATTTATTGTTTAAGACACAAAGGTTTGGGAATGTACTAACATGTGAAGAATGTGCCTGAAGGCCAATATTTAGTATATAAGGAGCAACCCTCTTTGTACAAATCGAACAGGCTCCTAGATACTGCCCATGTGTAGTTTCTGTGACTTCTGTGTCCCTGCAGTAATAAACCTTTGGTCTTTGACGCCACCATCGAGAAGCCCGTGTTTCTGTTTATTCGTGCACCGAGACAGGTAGAACTCCGGGGTCTTTGGGTGTTGTCCCCTGACACCTCTGGACGGAACCAAAAAGTCCAGAACTCCAATGGGGCATGATATATAAAAATTGAGACATGTATATGTTTAATGATAAACAGTGAAAAAGTCCAATGATTTCCTTTCACTCCAGCAAGGTTGGCTGTTCCATAGGAAAACACTGAATTACATTATTGCAGTGTGAACGTGGGCTTAGGGTGGGCCGGAAAATCAGGCGAGGAGGCCGTATGTAGTGGGCAAAGGTGGGTCTTTAATAGTATCAAGAACAAAGTTAGTACAGGCGGTGAAAAGGTAGTACGGATGTGAGGCTCCTCGCGATGGTGTCTTGTTTTCTCCCTCAGGTGATGGAACAGGTTCTCCGGTGAGGATGCGAGCTGGGTGGTCCTTGAAGGAAAGAGAGACAACACAAGGAGCGGTTAGTCCAGCCTGACTCGCTATGATACTGTTCGCAACCAACACCGGGAGTGTACAGGAGTAGAGAGTGACAGTGAGGGAAGGGCAGCGGGACGGATTCGGAAGGGAGAGAGAGACAGAGTGTCAGGTGAGGGATTGTGAGGGGGTAGCCTATGTACTAAGTGCTGTACAAGTGGTGACGTGCTATACAAAATCTTTACAGTGCAGGCCAGGCCTTGTGCTACTAAGAAGAGAGGGACGAACACTATATACAAAGCACCTAGTGTGCTACTGAGGTGGATTCGGTAGTACTCACACGCTCCGCCGCAACTCCCAGGTGAGTTGCGGCCGCTCTTCAGCCTCCTCCTCTGGACTCCACCAGTCTTCGCTCCACTCTTCTACCTCTTCTTTCGTCTGGTCTGCTTCAACGCCGGTCCGAGCCTCCTGCCACGAGATCGCTGCTCCGACGGCGTCTATGTCCTTGCTTCCGCTTTTTCCCTGTTCCGGCGGTGATTCCGAGGCGGGACTTCCGGGGTCAGGTGGTTGTGGTTCCGGGAGTCGTCCGTTCCTGATTGGCTCCTGAAAGACAGAGAGGGGAGGGGTGCTGGTTGTCAGGTTGGTGTCCAAGGACGCTTCGTCGCAGGCTGTCGGGAAGGGTGAGTGTCCGAGAATGGGAGGTACGTGCGGGGTTGGCTTTAGTCCCGTATCACATGCAGTTAATAATGCTAATTTTAGTTAGGAAATAAATTGTCATTTAACTTAAATACTCTTTTTAATAGTTATTCAAAATCACATTCAATTGGAAAATCAAAAGTGTTATAACAATTAAGGAAGATGTACTTTTAGAAAGTTACCTTTTCCCTGCCTAAAACCTTTGGAGGGCAATTTACTTGTGCTCCAAATTTCCTCTGCCTGCTTTGTCCTGGATACAGTAGTGAGAAAAGGTCAAGTCTTAAAGCCTCTTCTCAGGCAACAGACACCAAGTCTAGTCCTCATCTGTTTTATTTACCCGGGAGAAGAAGTGATCTGAGGGGTTTTACAGTAGGGATGGTCATGCCTAGGTATTCACCGTGCCAGCC
The DNA here is from genome assembly GCF_964263255.1 of Lissotriton vulgaris. Classification (NCBI taxonomy): domain Eukaryota; kingdom Metazoa; phylum Chordata; class Amphibia; order Caudata; family Salamandridae; genus Lissotriton; species Lissotriton vulgaris. The sequence continues at coordinate 48,412 of NW_028242256.1, forward strand.
TGTATCTGTGGGAACCACCTGGCTGCTCCTTAATCGTTAGGTAAAAGTCCCTAGGGGTCGCCCAACCCCATGTTTTTAATCTTACTGTGTGTTTTACTGCAAACAACTCCAGAGTGCTCCTTTCTAATCCTAGATCTGAATCCTAGATGGCAGGACCTTTATTTCCCTTTGTCCATCCTGTGCTAGAGAAGTGAGAAGCCTCTCCTCTGTTGTCCCTTCAAGATGCCGCTCCTCTCCCATAGGTCCTGGTGCCTGACAGCGTACAGGAACAAATGAAAGACTAAACGCAGATATTAGTTATATTTGCTTGTGAAAGGGAAGACACCTTTGAAGTAAATTAGGTCCCTTAGCCAAGTCCAGATGGTCAGCCTGTCAGGGAACCAGAACCCCTCCTCACACCCAAAGCTTTCATCTCAGCTCCAGGAGCAAGTTCATGCCTCATTAAGAGTGTTTTTCAACTCTTTGGTGAAAGCTGAAAGCTCAGGAAGCATTGGGTCTTCGGAGGCTCTAGGCCAGCAACAGGCACTATTTTAAAATAACTGTTTGAAAATATTTATTACAATTCCAACTTCAGCAATGAATTGATTTTGTCAAACATATTTTAATAAATCTAAGAATGAGCTCTGTAGCTGGCAACTATGTGGTTATAGCAATAATACATTTAGTACTATGTCACTTTGCTATGGGACAGTTAACCCTGCAGCAGTAGAAATAGCCTTTTGGGCCATTTAAATGTAAAGACATGTTACACATGAAACCTTTGCATGCTTTACTCTAAAATACAATGCACACTGCCTTAATGACCCCCAAAGAGTCCTGGTCAACAAAAGTCGTGTGTTGCCCGCACTAAGCCATTACCAAAGAATCTTCTTACACAAGGACAGTCTTCAAACCTACTCGGATAGACCTGCTCAAGTGCAGGGCTCATAACTCCAAGGACAGACTTCAGATGACTCCAAGGATATGCACCAGCCCAAGAAACAGCTAAAAGCAGATCATTCTCAGGGATGTCAATTCTACAAATGGATCGTCCCAAATTGAGGAACACATTTCATCTGTTAACCTGGCATCATGTACTCATGTGCACCAAAGGATGAGTAGAGTGGCATTGGATTATTAGAATATGTGTGGTGTACACATGGAACTACATTTACTAGCATCGCCTCCACCTAAAGAAACACAGATGTAAAACCCATTGGCAGTGTGTGGAGCTTGGAAGCCCACCCAAGAATTGTGGGTACCTGAGGGCTAGACGCCCATGAAAAAAACTGTTTGGAAGCTGCATCCGTCTCTCAGTCCATGATGCCACAAGCAACGAGGATGAACAATGTTTCCTAAATGAGCAATATAAGAAATCCATGAGACCTTTGTCACTTCCTGCATGAGTCTCTGAATTCCATGGCTCAATGTCTACAATCAGCTCTCTTTAAATTCATCTCCATGGCTTCCTGTATCAGTAGCAGCAACATGCAGAGACGTTATTAAACGTTCTGTTAGAAAAGGGCATTGATACCTGTACACAATTAGAACTCTGGAAAGACCATTTATGCAAACCTTACCTTATGAGTAGATTGTACATACAGCTTAGTCTATGGAGGGCTGAAGGTCCTAGCACTGCCTTAGCCCAGTGATACCTTTGAGCTCACTAAGGGACTCAGAATGGAAAAAACACTAGGGCCAGTTAAATATCACTTGCACTGCATAACATCCTGCATGCATGATGCAATAATACATGCAATTTGTGAAGCCATACAAGGACACTTTGCATGATCCTGAGTGGCTTCAGAAATCTGGAATAATGTAACGCAGTGCAAATCAATGCATTGAGTTACTCTGCCATGGGAAGGTGTTGCAAGGCCACTGTTTAACTCACACAATAGAGGTAGAAAAAAGCAAAGGTTCATCCAGTGTCCAAGTAATATTCATCTTCAATCAAAAGAAAGGGGAGAATGAACCACAGAGGTGTCAGGGACAGTGTCCTGGAGGTCTCCAACCACACCTTCACAGTTTGTGGTGTATGTAATCTTTGCTTAGTGTGGTTTGGTGGATAGCAACATCATACGGTCTGTCACTTAAATGTCCCATTCTTCAAGTGACATCCTAACTCCACCATGAGGGACACTCACTAATAATAAAGACACAATGGCTGGGCAACGGCGCACACTTCAGTTGGGTCAACAGATGTCCATATCTTTTACAAAATCTTGGTCCTTCAGGAGGAGGGAGACTCACCCAATCTCCAACACAACAGAAGAAGATCAAAGTCGTCTCCTTATACAAAACATTGATAAGCCACCAATGATCCGGATTTTCGTTTCACCAGTAGGGGAGAGAACGCACTCCTATTGATGATGATGCGGGGGACTACGTCTCCTGTTATCCCCTGCGATTGGTGCCATGAGGGGAACGGCCAACTCCTGACTCCCAGTTGCTCTGCCTTACTGCCACTTAGCGGTGAGGGGAACGGCCGACCTGCACCACCAGTCCCTTGATACGAAGCTGTGAGGGGAATGGCTAATGATTCAAACTACAACTCCCAGCAGCCCCTGGTCATCGGGCACTGGGTCACGCGCACACTGCGACGGCGAACCCTTAAAGCTGTGCCAGAACACCGCAGCGCGGGAAATGCTTGTTTCTGTATTCAGGTGCTGTGAGGGGAACAGCCAACTCCTGACTCCCAGTTGCTCTGTCATACTGCCACTTAGCCGTGAGGGGACGGCCGACCCCCACTACCAGTCCCTTGCTACGAAGCCGTGAGGGCAACGGCCAACGATTCAAACTACAACTCCAAGCGGCATCTGGTCATTGGGTGCTGGGTCACACACACACGGCAACGGCTTAACCTTAAAGCCACGCCGGACCACTGCAGCACGGGTCGCACGCGTCAAGGGCGGGCCCGTCTGCGCCCATCCGCGACAGACCGCGGCAGGGCAGGGCCACACCATTTTATGTTTGAAGCTTGTGCCATGCCAAGAGCCAGACAGGTTCCAAAGGGAAAACTGAACTTGGACCTTGCCTGAACAGTCAGAACTTCCTTAAGGGACTGTGAGTGGTGAGATAACATGAGCTGTAAAGCGCCTCTTTAATGGTGTGTTTCTTTAATTGACAGTGTTACATACCTGTGGTCTTGGCGCTATTACCAGATTATTAGTGTGTTCAGTACCGGACATTTTATGTATTTTATATTATTGGCACTTTGTATTCTATGGAACTAGCCTAGCGATACAGGTCTTGGGATAGTTTGTACGTATGCTATTTTACTTATGGCATAGCCATATACTGTAGTGCTCAGTGGCTGTATCTAACGCAATTTACTCATAACAGAGGACTTCTTAGGCCTCCTTACAGTGCACATACCAGGATTTAGCGATTAGGTGATTTATTAGACATATAGTGAAAGGATGTTGAAGCGTAAGCTATCGAAAACCCCTAAAAATGTGGGAGACCCCCCCTTGTTCGACTATTGATGCTTATTTAGTTAAGGCTGTTAGCACCATTAACGTTGAAATTAATAGGGCAGAGCACCGTTTATCTCTAGGAGTGGGCACTGGTTTAGAGGATATGCATGTCCCGGAGGTAGAAGTCACCATGAACAAACTTCAAGAACCTAATCCTCCTATGAGCCTGGTGATCCCTACCCCCAGCCAAGATCTATCATTGCAAATCGAGGCTCCTCGATCACCACTACTTAGTGGGCCTCCAACCCCAAAGAAGAAAAGGAATTGCAGGAAAGACTAAACCAAACCAGGGACTATTAGTAAAACTAAAAAA
>NW_028242257.1:0-10620 GCF_964263255.1 Lissotriton vulgaris
TATATATATATATATATATATATATATATATATATATATATATATATATATATATATATATATATATATATATATATATATATATATATATATATATATATATATATATATATTACATACTGGCGGTCGCCAGTAGGTAGTTAGATTTTTTTTCAATGTTAAATCTCAAAATTCTATTTGGATTAACTTTGGCGCCGGTTGACGAATCTGCCTGAAAATTTCCTCAAAATGGCCTCGTCGAGCTCCGGTCCTTCCCTGAAGGTTTGGGGGGGATGCATCAAGCGGGGGCCGAGATAAAAGGGGGTCCCAAAACGCGTTTTCCCCACGTTAATTTCCATAGGGCGGTCGACCTCACTTTTAGCACGAACGGCTGAATGGATTTACACCAAATTTGGCAAAATTGTAGGGACTGGTAGCCCGATGTGCCTTTGCTATATCTCAAGATATGTGCTACAGTGGATTTTGAGTAATTTAGGTTCAAAAAATATATATATCTATAAGCGCGCCCCGGTACGCGCTCCGGGGAGCGCTCCGGGCGCGACACGCGACTTGCGCGCAATAAGCTGATTGGTTCTTGGGTGTCTGTAAACATTCGAAACAGTCGGGAGCGGCCGCCATCTTGTGTCTCTGTAGGATCGAGACACAAGAGGTGGCCAAAACAAAGGGGGAATTGACCATAAGGGGGCAGGGTAGACCCCCCTGACCCCCTAGGTTTGATGTAATGGCTATAAAAGGGTCCCGCTGGGCAAAAAATATATATATTTTTTTCGATTTGCGCGGGGGGAGCGCCCGGTACGCGCACCGGGGAGCGCACCAGGGAAAAAAGAGAATGGCAGAGTTTAAAAATGTAAGTCATTTTTTATGAATGGGAGGTAGTTCTGAAAAGAACTGTTTTTTTTCTTTTTGTTGTTTTATATTTTTTTTTATTTTTGGAACATTTTATTTTTTGGGGGGATTTTCAGAACAATTTTATATTTTATTGTAGTTTTTCTGGGGTGAAACAAAAGACAGGGAATTGCAAACAGCTCAACTGGAGCAAAAAAATAGAAAAAGTGATGCTCTGCTCACCATAAGATATAGTATATGCAAACAAATTTAAATTTGGAAAATTTGGTTTGAACATTAGGGACCATCTCCCTAGCCTCTGCACCCGATGGAGTGGGTTGGTTGGAGGTGCCTGCAGTTGAAGGATGGGGAGGGTTCTTGCTCAGTTGCCTGACTTCAGCTCTTGAATAATTGTTTGGGTGCTTCCTCTGCATGTGCCTTATCATCGTGTGGTTCCCAAACGAATATTTCCTGTTTGGGTTCCCTCTTGACAGTTCTTGGTCACAGATGAGGCAAGTGACTTTTGCTGCATTAACTTTTTTGGCACCCCTTGGCATTTTGAAAAACTCCCAAATAAAATGTTCTTTGGGTTTGTATGGGGGAGTGTCCTCAGGCAGATATTGCCTCTCCTCCTGCTCCTCTTCGTCCTCCTCTTCTTCATGACCACCAATGTGGTCTTGTGGTGGTCTTTGTGGTGGTGGTGGTGGAGGTGGTGGTGGTCCAGATGCACCTGCAGCTGCTACTACTGAAGCAATTTTTCACAGTCTTCTTCACTCAAACAACAAAGTGAAAATGAAGAAAAAAGGTGGGGTCTTTCATCATTTGGAAAACAAAACTGTTGTGAACCAATCAAAAGTGTTATTTTCAGGTCACATGACCCGACGCGCTTACGCTACGCGCCCCGGGGTGCGTCCCGCGGCGCCCCCAGGGGCGCGTTGGGTAAGCGCATCGAATGCTTTCGGGTGCATTTATGCCGTGCGTATCACGCAGACGCGGCTACGCGATACGTCACGATCATGTTTTCGTTCGCGACATTGGCGCTAATGGGATGCTTCCCGGTTCGCGCACCGGGGCGCTTCAAATAGGTACGCTCTCCGGGGCGCTCTGGAGTTATAGTTACCTGGAAATTTTACTTACATAAAACCATTGAAATTCCCACGTTATAGTTAGTTGGACTAACTATAACTTGCGCGTGTAATGCACTGCTGATGACATCACATATTACATCACTCATGACATGGTCAGTGACATCACTCATGACATCACTCATGACACCATCCAGTGAATGTGTGTCTTTCTGAAAAATAAACATGTTTTATATATGTGTATCTAAAAGTCGATGGAAGAATAAATGTTTCAATAAGTGTCTTAATGGATGTTTTTTTTTTTTTAAAATGATTGGTTAACTGGCTTATTGAGTGTATCATAGTGAATACATATATTAGCGAGTATTGTTTAAATATTTAAATGTTTGTATCAGTGTTTCACTTTGTGTATAAGTGGCTGCATGGGTTGGTGAGTAGCTACATGTGTGTGTATATGGGTTATTAGATGTTTTTTTTAGTATCTGCATAATTGTCTGTTTGATTTGGTGGGGGTGTTACTTAGCACATAGATGCATCAATGACTGACTCACTGTTTGTATGTGTTTTGAAGACAGCATATGTGCTGGACTGTATGGGTGAATGAGTGTGTATATGTATGTGTTAGTAAGTGAATGACTGTCTTACTAGTGTCTTTATCAGTAACTACATATGTTTTAATCTAGTATATGTGAGTATTGGTGTAAATAAGTGAGTATATGTGAGAGTCAGAGATTGAAAGAGTTCTTGTTTAAATAAGTATGTGTTTCTATAAGTGATTGTTTAAGAGAGTAAGTATGTGTAAGTTTCCTTAGAAGTAAGGTGGTAGTGTGTGTATAGCTGTATATGCAAAAAAATGGATGTTCAATATTTTATTTGCATGTGTGAATATGTGTGTGAGCAACTTTTGGAAGACTGTCGGTGTGTTAACGGATGTATAGGTGTCTCACTACATATGATGAGTGAGTATATGTATGACTGACTATATAGAACTGTTGGTGAATGAGTGGATGTGTATGTAAATGGTGGAATTACTGAATTGGTTGTTGTAACTGGTATAGGTATCTCCACTTTTTTGAAAATGTTAGTTTCTATTTTTGAATATGAGTTTCAAGGGTTACTTTACAGTGAAAGGAGGTCAGTCTCTCTGTCACAAGGATGGTGTCATCAGTGATGTCATGAGTGATGTCACTGACCATGTCATGAGTGATGTAATATGTGATGTCATCAGCAGTGCATTACACGCGCAAGGTATAGTGAGTCCAACTAACTATAACGTGGGAATGACAATGGTTTTATGTCAGTAAAATTTCCAGGTAACTATAACTGGTGTGAAACCTATGGTTTTTTCAGTGAATTTATTAGGTTTTTTAAATGCTAATTCCTAACTATAACTGGTGGGAAAAATATGTTTTTTTCAGTGAATTTCAAAGGTTTTTTTAATGGTAATTCCTAACTAAAAATCTCACTTTATAAGTAAGACTGTTAGCGCTCTAGTTGTTCTTTAGAACACTCTGGTACATACTAACATTGGGCTATAGTTGCGCTACATCTGGCTGATATTTGGGCTACATTTGTATTTTTTTGTCTCTGGTGGCCATCTTTGGGCTACATTGGGCTACATTGGGCTACATTTGGGCTACATTTGGGCTCTAACATATATATAGCCCAATGTAGCCTAATATATATTTTTTAAAAGTTAATTTTCTTAAAAACAACTGGAGCATATATCTTGAGACATAGCAAACGCGCATCGGGCTACCAGTCCTTACAATTTTTCTTTTTTTTTGTATTTTATTTTTTTTGCCCTGGAGCGCTCCCGGTGCGCGCCCCGGTGAGCGCCCCGGAAAGCGTAGTATTTTGAAGCGCCCCAGTGCACGTACCGGGAAGCGTCCCGTTAGCGCCAATGTCGCGTTTGAAAACAACATCGTGACGCGTCGCGTAAGCGTGACGTTTGGCGTAGCCGCGCAATGTGTCTTATGACGCGCTGCATAAACGCACCCGGAAGTGCTCCGCGGCACGGCCCGGAGCGCGTAACGTAAGCGCGCCGGAGCGGGTAAAGTAAGCGCATCGGGTCATGTGACTTGAAAATAACACTTTTCATTGGTTCCTAATATTTTTTTTTCCAAATGAGGAAAGCCCCCACCTTTTTTCCTCATTCTTACTTTCTTCTTTGAGAGAGCAAGAGCTATTTCTTTGTGAAAGACCAATAATGGCTACTCTACTTGCTGCTGCTGGTGCTCCAACACCACCACCACCACCACCACCAAAAGGACCACCACCACCTCTGCTTTTTGTTGGTGAGCAGGACGAAGAGGAGGAAGAGGAGCAGGAGGAGCAGGAGAGACAGTTCCTACCAGAGGAACCCCACCCATCTCATGTAAAGGAGCACTACATTTGGCAATTCTTTAAGTTTCCTGCAGGACTGAAGAAAGCTAATGCCCCTAAAGTAACATGTCTAATTTGCAAGAACATCCTTTCACGTGGCAATCCTGCTAAAAAATATAGTTTTGGCAACCACACCATGATTCGCCACATGGAGAGGTGGCACCCAAATAATTTGGCCCAAGCACAGGTTAGAGCTTTGGCTGAAAACCCACAGACCCCTCAGCCTAGCACCTCAAGTGCAGAATCATCTTTTGCAGCACCTGAAGGGCGTCAAATGGTGCCCAACATCCAAAGCAAATTCTCAAACTTCAAAATAGTTTGTATTTATTGTGGGGCTACTATTGTTTATGGTGAAAAAAGTATCACCTTAATTAACAGAGCAGAAGAAAACTACAAGTGCTCTCACAAACGAAAGCAATGATTCTTTATTGTTTTTTTTTTGCTCCTGTTGAGCCATTTTCAAATCCTTCTGTTTTTTTCAAAGTACTAAAAAAACAAAAAAATATATAATATTGTTTTGAAAAACCAAAAAAAGTAAAAAATGTTCACACAAAAAAATATATAAAACAACAAAAACAATTTAAAAAAAAGTTCTTTTCAGAACTACCTCCCATTTATATAAAATGACTTAAATTTTTAAACTCTGCCATTCTCTTTTCTCCCCGGTGCGCTCCCCGGTGCGCTCCCCCCCGCGAAAATAATAATAAAAAAATGTCTTTGCCCAGCGGACCCTTTTATAGCCCCCACATCAACCTAGGGGGTCAGGGAGGGTCTACTCTGCCCCCTTATGGTCAATTCCCCCTTTGTTTTGGCCACCTCTTGTGTCTCGATCCTACCGAGACACAAGATCGCGGCCGCTCCGGACTGGTGAGAATGTTTACAGACACCCGACAGTCAATCAGCTTTCCGTGCGCAAGTCGCGTGGCGCGCCCGGGCGCTCCCCGGTGCGCGTACCGGGGCGCTGCCATAGATATATATATTTCTTTGAACCTAAATTACTCAAAATCCACTGGAGCACATATCTTGAGACATAGCAAAGGCACATCGGGCTACCAGTCCCTACAATTTTGCCAAGTTTGGTGTAAATCCATTCAGCCGTTCGGACTAAAAGTGAGGTCGACCGCCCTATGGAAATTAACATGGGGAAAACACGTTTTGGGACCCCCTTTTATCTCGGCCCCCGCTTGACAAATCCCCCCCCAAACTTTCAGGGAAGGACTGGGGCACCGCGAGGCCATTTTGCGGAAATTTTCAGGCAGATTCGTCAACCGAAGCCAAAGTTATTCCAAATAGAATTTTGAGATTTAACATTGAAAAAAATCCTAACTATAACTAATATATATATATATATATATATATATATATATATATATATATATATATATTCAAAATTGCTCGCTTCAGCCACCAACTCCCATAGGGTCAGAAAGAAAAACGAGGCAGACCCTTCTCAGTGCTTTGTTCAGTTTATTTCAAACACCAGTCCTCACGACGCGTTTCGGCAGATCCCTGCCTTGATCACATGATATATATATATGGCATTGATTCCACCCTGAGTTCTTTAAAAGCAGATACCCCAAGGATAGGTACAAGAGCAGTTCTGCTTTATGCAGATGGCACGGTACTCTTTGCCTGTACTCCAAAAGGTTTGCAGCTCTTAATAGATGGCTTTGTCACTTTTATGAACAATTTGAACATGTCATCTAACCTCACAAAGTCACATATTATGGAAATTGGGAAGAAGCCAAGCAAGCCCTACAATTACACAATAGGGACACCCATTTGAGGGAAAAATCCGGCCTTTACCTATTTGGTCATATTATTTGATGGACACTTGAACTTTAAATATTTATTAGAGGAGACATGTCTTGCCCTGAGTAGGTCCATAAGGTCAATTGCTAATTTTGCACAAAGATTAGGACGTTGGACCCCAGGAACGATTTTAAAGTTATATAATTCTATCTGCTGCTCCAAGGTATTATTTGAAAGCGAGGTTTGGGGTTTCATTGAGGCTAATAAACTTCAAATGGAAGAGAATAAATATCTTAGGCGTATGCTGAAAGTTCCTCAAAGCACCCCACATACATTGTTCATGAAGAACTGGGGCTCAGATACATCTCGGATATGGTGGCAGTTATGGTGGCAGTTAAGTCGCTATTGTGTTTGGCAAACGTTTGGTCAAATGAAGAGGCAGGTTTCAGCAGGAAAGTTATCCAGAACTGTCCCTCACTTGATCACACACTTAAAATTCCCTGATTAAAATATGTGAACGACTCCTTATCTAGACTAGAGTGTGTAGAAATGTTCCTAAAACCTGATAATACGAGAACCCAGGATTAGGCACTCATTAAAGACATGTACTTCAAGTACTTCAAGTATGTTACAGTGCAATGTGAGGCTATAGAACTTTCCAAGAGAACATGTATTACTGAAATCAAAGCAGGTGATAGAACTTTATTTATTTTAATAACCAGTTCACATGACAGATTTTTATTTATCCGTTTTAGATTAAATGTATTTCATTATTTATTGGTCGCTCCTGCGGGTTTTATATTGAATATAGAAGATAGATGACCTGTGGCTGCGACAATAGGTGTCATGATTCGCCCACTCCATCCCTAAATCACGCCCAGAAAAGATATCTGCACACCGCCATGCATTGATGGCGCTCCTTTTTATCTAAAAAACCCACCCCTTTCCCCTGCACCTTACACGCCCTGGTATCAGTGTGATTTGGTGCAACTTAGAGTGATTAGAAGAATCATGGTTTCGTATGTAGTACTTCTTCAATGTTATCACATATTTCTGTGCTATGTTTTCCTTTTCACATTGATTTATAGCAGAGAAGTGCCTAGGGAGAATTCATGCTAAGTACGCTGAGCCAAACTCTGTTTTGAAGAGAAGAGAATGACTGGGGAGAACCGATGCCAAGCTGCGCTGAGCAAAACCTGAATTGTAAGCAAGGTTGTTGCGCATCGGCTGGGCGTTTACGTGCGCACGTTCGTTTGTGTGCAGCTGGGTGCGGTCGCCTATTTAAACCGCACCCAGCCTTCCAGAAGAAGCTTTGCCTATTGCCTTTGGAAATAGAGGTTCGCGTCTGGAGGTCCTCGCTGCAACTTACCTGTTAGAAGAATTCTACATCCTGCGCTTCTCTTCAGCAGACCTTCAGAGCTTCCGATACCTGCCAAACAAAGATGGAAAGAGATAAGTGAATCTTTTCTGTAACTTAATCTGGCGCCCTTCGCAAGAAAGGTCAAAGACAATTTTTGGAAGGTTTTCCAAGGAAAAAGGAGATTGCCAAGGCATCTATTATTCATAAGACAATACAAAGGAGACAATTTGTTGTAAAGAAGTAGTGCAAAATATTTTTTGTGATTTTAGCAAGGTTCAGAATTTTTGTTGTGCACAAAAAACATGATTGTAATGTGACTTTTTTGTGGTACAAGAAAGGCTTTCTGGTTTTGATCTATATTTAGGTTGTACCTTTCTCTTATGAACACTACTTTCAGATAAACACAGAACCCCATTTGTCAGCGATAAAGAAACAGTTTTAAGTAAGTACGGTTTTAGTTAGGTAATGCCTAAGAGACTAAAATCTAAATCAAAAAATAGAACTGTTTATAATTGAATTCTTTGTCTTTTAGCAAATTCCATGACAAGACCTGTTCAGAATAATCACCAAAGAATCACCTCACCCCCCCCCCCCGCAACAGGGATTTTCTACATCAGAGGGTGCTTCTGTGAGCTGTTGAAACAGTATTTACTGGGGCCTGTGCACTTCGTTTTTTGGCCAACAGGGGGAGTAAAGCTTTATTCAAACAGTATTGTTAGATTTTGAGTTAGTGAAGCCTTTACCTGCTGAAGTCCAAAGTTGTGGATTGAGCCTGTCTGTCTCCTTGGAGATTCTGAACAGGAGCAAGCCGCTGCCCAGACCCCACCCCCAGGGCAGCAGACCATTGGCTATTCAGCTACCAGGCAAGTCTGAGCCCTCCTCTCACACCTGCCCAGGCCCCTGAAGGCCTTGCTAGATGCACCCCAAATCATTCTCCTCCATCTTGTGAGTTGCAGCCCACATGTGCCCCAGATTGCTTTGAGCAGAGTCCAGGAAGTGGTAAGGAGACAGACTAGTGCTGTCTCTTCCCAAGACAAAAAGTTGTTTAAAAAACGATTTTCACTTTCTGTGTTTACTGTCTATGCCCGTGGTTGTTACAGTTAAAAATTGTAGTTTTAGCCTGCCTGTAATTGCATTTTTCATCACCTGTGTTGTGTCTTAAATGTGTGGTTTTCCCTGCCCATGATTGCCTTCATTTAGTGTGTTGAATTGTGGGATTTGCAGTCCAACTTCTGTACGTTGTCCCTCTCATTCCTTGGTGACAAATCTGTTTTCCCTCCAAATTTCTCCTTTGTGCTGTGCTTAGGCCTGTGTGCTGAAACAGTGCACCCCCCAGCCACCATTTTGTGTTCACAAGCCAGTGAGGCCAGCCCCCCTTCCCCCCCCTCCCCAGCAACAGGGATTTTCTACATCAGAGGGTGCTTCTGTGAGCTGTTGAAACTGTATTTACTGGGGCCTGTGCACTTCGTTTTTTGGCCAGCAGGGGGAGTAAAGCTTTATTCAAACAGTATTGTTAGATTTCGAGTTAGTGAAGCCTTTACCTGCTGAAGTCCAAAGTTGTGGATTGAGCCTGTCTGTCTCCTAGGAGATTCTGAACAGGAGCAAGCAGCTGCCCAGACCCCACCCCCAGGCCAGCAGACCATTGGCTATTCAGCTACCAGGCAAGTCTGAGCCCTCCTCTCACACCTGCCCAGGCCCCTGAAGGCCTTGCTGCATGCACCCCAAATCATTCTCCTCCATCTTGTGAGTTGCAGCCCACATGTGCCCCAGATTGCTTTGAGCAGAGTCCAGGAAGTGGTAAGGAGACAGACTAGTGCAGTCTCTACCCAAGACAAAAAGTTGTTTAAAAACGATTTTCACTTTCTGTGTTTACTGTCTATGCCTGTGGTTGTTACAGTTAAAAATTGTATTTTTAGCTTGCCTGTAATTGCATTTTTTATCACCTGTGTTGTGTTTTTATTGGGTTAGGGTTAATGTCCTCATTGGTTGGGTATTTGATTCAATCATTGCAGGGTTGGGACTAGGGCTAGGGTTCGGATTTCTATAGGAAGTAGGGACTTGGGCTTCCTATGCTATTGGTTGTTGGGAGTAGGGTGGGACTAGGGCTAGGGTTAGTCCTTTAATGGAAGTAGCTATTTAGTGCTTCTGGTGTGATTGGTAGTTGGACCAGTTGTGGGACTAAGAGTAGGGTTAGGCTTTCTATTGGAAGTAGGGACTAGGGCTTCCTGTACCATTGGCTGCTTGGACTTGGGTTGGCGAACAGACGTAACAGACTAATATCCACCACTGAAATTACCTCATATTTCACCATATTAATTCACCACTAATCCTTTATAGGCTCCCTGAATAGCATGCGTCAACAAGCGAGCGATAAATAAATACTAACCTTTGTCCTACTCTATCCTTCTGCTATCATTCCAAATCCAAATAACTGACTAACCTATCCACCACTTAAAATGTACTTGCATGTTTCACTATACTAATTCAAAAATAATCCTCTGTGGGTCCCGGAGTAGCGTGCTACCCGCCGAAAAAGTGCTTCAACGCCTCGTCAGGGGTAGTAAGCGCTATATAAATGCAATTACAATACAATTACAATACAATACCTGATGAATTGATCTACAAGACAAGACAAAGACATACTGGACGCTAAGCAAGGAACCACTGTTCGCAGATAGGCGTTTAAGTTATCACAGAACGCACTCACTGAACAAGGGGATAGGCTAGGAGATAACTTTTACGAATATAGGATAAATAAGTAAAACCTTGATACTTGTTGTTTCGCAAGTCGACAGTAGAATCACCCAATCATCCGACGTCCAGTACAGGCCCTCCTCCCCTATTTCTAGTTTTACACTTGCAGTATATTTACAATCTGCAAGTCTAGGGTTAGTCATTTGGGAAGTTGGTCCCTTGCGTCTCTGCGAAATCATCTACGTCATCCAAAGGGCTTCAAGTCAAAGGGCAAGGTAAGAGACAACGTAGTCTGCTTCACAATAGGTCTCCACAGAATACCCTACATTTCGTCCTACTCTGCTAGTTTTATGCATATCCCAGAAAAATGTTCCTAAAGGGCCTTTTAAGAAGAGTTAGATTCAGACAAGCATGTGTAGCCTTGTTGTTCTTAAAATTGTCAACAGATGTTTTTACACTTTTCTATATCTCCATTTTTTTAAGAGCTGCATTAAAGGTAAGAGCCATGAGGGGTGTCTG
>NW_028242258.1:0-16881 GCF_964263255.1 Lissotriton vulgaris
ACCAGCGCCAAAGTCATGGAACCAGTGGTGGCCAAAGGTAGGTTTTGAAATGCCCCCAAAAGTATTTCAGTCACTCTCTCACTTCCTCTCTCCTTTGATAAAGAAACGACACACAATGTTAACTTCCTTTTAATCTCACAAGTTGTGTTTCACAAATTGGCTTCCCCCCCAAACACATCCAAAGCTCAACGTTCGTGCATTCTGCGATGATGCGTGGCCATCGTAACAAGGCCTGAGAAGGCTGCTTCGACACGTGGTGCACCCTCTTTGAATCACGCCAATAGCACAAGGTGAGCAAAGAACCTTGTTTCTGAAACAACGATATGTGGACGGAGAGAGTGGGTAGAGTGCAGCAGTGAGAATAGATAAGTCCCATTTCTGAGATATTTGACGTTTTGCTAACAACAGGGCGATTACACAGAATTTGCGTTTTTGTGCTTTCACATTCGTCACAAGACCCAATAAACACGTTTTTATTAAACATTCAATTTCTGTAACCAACATTTCGGACAGTGCAGCAGTTATCTCAATCCAGTATCCCTGTACTTTCCCAAAGTACCAGGCTAAGTGAAAAAAATCCGCTTCCTTCCATATACATCTCTTGCATGTTGCCTCATCTCTTAGTCCATGTTTGTGTAATTTTAATGGTGTATGATATGTTTGGTGGATATCTTTAAAATGTAAGATGCGTAGGTTGCCATTTGGTGTTAGTAGTTTAACCAATGCACATGTTGTAAACCACTCTTTTTCTGACAGTGGTTCCTGCAACACCTCACTCCATCTGTACTTGGCCTTTTCAGTATTATTTGGTAGTTCACCTTGTGCCACCCTGTAAAGTCAGGAAAATAAATGTGACGTGTTGGGCGATTTCAATACCAGTTCTAGTGAGTCCAAACATGCTGGTTCCAAAGGATAGCTGGGAAATAATTCCTTAATAACTCTTTGTAGTCTGTAGTATGTGAATGGAAACAGCATGGTTTGATTACTTATGTAGGATAATTCCTCTAGTTGGCAAAATTTCCCGTCTCGGTATAGGTCTCCAAACGTGTCTATTCCGACTTGTGTCAACAAACCCATTCCCACCTTCTCGTTCATTACTGACAATTCTGGGTGATGGTGTAATGGTAATGCTGGGGCATACAAAGGTAGCTTATGCGTTAGCCGACCCGGTGTTCTCCACGCGTGATTCGTGGTGTCTACAGTATTTATGTCTTCCGAATGTAACGGTGGTATTTTATGCGGTATGAGTGCTGTTAGTGGTATTGGGAACGCACCCCCTTCTTCCACTGCGGTATGAGTCAGATAAGGCATTTTGTGAAACCAGAAAGCAGCGTATTGCGCCTGTGCGACATCTCCGATCAGCCAGCCACGCCCTCGCCGCCGTCCCCCGCATCCGAAGAACGACAACAGGAGGAAGGTCCTTCTCCTACCTGGCCGCCAAGACCTGGAACTCCCTACCGACCGACCTGCGCCTGACCCAAGACCACCTCTCCTTCAGGAAGAAGCTCAAGACCTGGCTATTCGAGCAGTAGCAGCACTCCCCCCCCCTAGCGCCTTGAGACCCTCCGGGTAAGTAGTGCGCTATATAAATGCCTGTGATTGATTGATTGAGATAGTAGAGGTAGAAATCTGGCACACAGTAACCTCCGCTTTCATAGGGCAGCGTTAATGTTCTGAGGCCCACCCGTGCTTGTTTGCCCGCCAATATGAGTTTGAGCACTAGAGCTGTAATGATTTTAAACACCGCTTTCGGGGGTGGAATAGGAATGTTATTAAATAAATATAAAAATTTGGGAAGGATGTTCATTTTCACAATGGCAATACGATCTGCCAGTGACAGTGGTAAGTGTATCCATCTGTCAATCTTCCCTTCCAGGGCTTCTATTACTCTGCCATAATTTGTACGAATAATCTCCTCTGGGTGCCTACTATACCAAACTCCCAGATATCGTATAGGGTCAGTTTGCCATTCCAGTGGGAATTCTGTGGTATGTGGTAGTGTGGTGTCCGTTAGTGGAATGATTGATGACTTATTCCAGTTGATCTGTAGACCAGAGTTCCAGCCAAATTTTGTACTGGGTCGCGCACGTACAGGAGCATGTCGTCCGCATATAATGATATATGTAGCGGTCGGTCTGGGAAATGTAAGGCAGAGTGATTATACTTTTGTCTGATTATGCAAGCTAATGGTTCTAGCGCTAAAGCAAACAATAGTGGTGATAGTGGGCATCCTTGTCGAGTTCCTCTCCCAATGGGAAACTTTTCTGACAAGTAACCGTTCACACTCACTCTAGCCAGTGGACTCGTGTCGAGGAGTTGTACCCAGTTGACGGATCTCATGGGAAACCCCATTCGTTTTAGTATTGTTATTAGATACGTCGATTCTATAGAATCGAATGCTTTGGTGGCATCCAGCATAACTGCTACCGCTTTAGCTGTGGGTTCAAGGTAGTGCGACAGGGCAAAGAGAGTTCTGGTGTTGTGTGATGTGGCTCTAGATGGTATAAATCCTGCCTGGTCTGGGAGGACCAGGTTTGTCATCAGCTACTGCAAGCGTACTGCTAAAATCTTGGCTAGAATTTTAGAATCAACGTTTATTAATGATAATGGACGATACGACTCATATTTTTCAGGGTCTTTGTGCGGCTTTAGGAGCGTGATTATGATTGCCTCACGTAGTGTTGGAGGTAGCTCCGCTTGGTCAAAGGCACTACCATACGTAGCCACCAGATGTGGGGCCAGTATGTCCACATACGTTTTGTAAAACTCAGAGGTAAAGCCGTCCGGGCCCAGTGCTTTCCCATTAGGTAGTGTGTGTATAATTTCTGACACTTCCTCCACTGTAACCAGCCTGGCAAGGTATTCACGTTGGTTAACTGAAAGCCATGCGATTGCTACATCCTGAAGGTAACTGAGTGTGTCCTCAATGTTTGCCGTGGGCTGTGATTTGTACAATTCACTATAGTTGTGGGCAAAACAGTTTAGGATATCCTCTGTGCGTGTAACTACATCCCCCTCAGTGTCATGGATCTTTAGAATTGTCTGAGTGCATTTCCCTTCGCAGATCTTACCAGCTAATTCTTTACCCGGCCTCCCACCCTCTCCAAATTGTCGCGCCGTTGGTCTTTTGTATATATATTTTAATTTGTCTTTCAGAAGTGTTTGATGCTCAGAGCATAACTTTCTTAACTCCCCCAAGTGAGCAGTATCCTGTGTATTTTCATATTTAATCTCAAGGTCTTTCATTCGAGCCTCAAATTTGTATATCTGTCCCCTGATGTCCCTCAGTATACCCACCGTGGTGCTCATACATATTCCTCTCAGCGTTGCTTTGAATGCCTCCCATATAGTGCCAGGATCATCAACAGAAGAAACGTTTAAGTGAAAGTAATCTTTTGGAAAGGGGCGACCACTCGGTCCCCCCGAACGTATGGTTGGGTGCCTCGATCCCCCTGGGAAACCATTTTGGGCGGGGGGCGCGGCTCGGCTGGTATGCCCGAAGTGGCGTAGCCGGGGCGCGCCTTCTCCCGCCCAAGAGGGGTTGTCCTAGACACCTCCACAGAAGACCACACCCAGTAGGCGTACAGGAGGAGGATACACGCCCTCCCGCAGAAGAATAAATAGAGCGGGAATCCGAAGAAGCGTCCTCTTGTTCCTCGGATCGAAAGGCTGCACCCACTCGTTGCTCGTGAGCCCTCGACGGAACAAGCAGCAATTTTGAGAACTTGTAATTCTTGTGTTTCTCTTTCAGTTACTCGAAGTCGAAGAGTCCAGGACCTCGTTGATCGTCTAGGAGCGGATAGTCGAAACCATGGCTGGCAAGAAAGCAGGAAAGGGTTCAGAGACGGATAAAGTGCTACGCATGTTGGTGAACCGTATGGCTGGCATGGAGCGGAAACTCGGTCAAGTCCCATCAATCGGTCGAGGTTTGGCGGAGGTTAAGCAACAACTGGCTGCACTGAGCAATCCTGGTAACCCGAAGAAGGTAATAGGCCCGGCCTTGCCGGGAATTGTCCCTGAGGGTAGAGGGAAGCGGGTCAAGAGGAGGGCGGCTTCAGGGGAGGTTCCGGTCCCAGAAGTTCCGGTCCCAGAAGCACCACTGGGCGAACCTGTCACACCGGCAGACAACCCGGTGCCAATCCCAGACGCGGGTCAACTGATCCCGCAGTAATTACCCCCGCTAACGAGGAGGATATGCCTCCTGAATTGGCCACCCAGTTGGCCGCATGGCTCAATAGAAAGGCAGGGGGTGCCAAGGCGCCCGGAGACACGGCCGAAGAGTCCAAGCTACTAATCCAGCAATTGCGGCAGTCGCGAGATGCCGCAAAGGCGAATCTTCCTCTTGTTCCCCCACAGGTGACACCGGTAGGACCTGCAGTTGGTCTCAAGAAAACGGCGGGAATAACGACCGAACCGGGTAAGCTCGCTTTGCCAGTGGCGGGGGAGGGCTCATTACCCTCAAGGTGGGAGAGGGTGGCACAGCACATCCCTATGGCCACAAAAGAGTTGATATGGGGAGACAAGTATATCAATATGTTTTCGTTATTACCTGACCATCGCGAGATGGAGTATGCTAAAACCCAGAAAGATTTGTGGCACCCGAATGTGTGGCGCGCCAAGATGGCGGAATTCAGGGTGGATGAAACGATAACGAATTGGGCAAAGGCCTTTGCAATCTTTACTACAGTTATGGGGGAACGTAAACCTGAGGTATTAACTGAACTGTCTTGCTATCAAACTCGTATTATGGATTTTTATGCAATGTTTGAGGGTGAGTAATGGAAAGGTTATTACATGAAATTCCGTTAAGTGAAAGAATTTGATGCCTCTCTGACGTGGGACTGCCTCGACTCGGTCTCATGGCATAAGTAGCTCTTGCCGGGGGCGGCAGGTACATCCTCGCCGGGCGGGAATGGGTCCGGGGCCTTCCGCCAAAAGCCCGTGGTGCCCTTTCGAGCAGGCGCCGGTATCGATCACCAGCCGAAAACCGGCGGGAATGGCGGCAAGCGGGCGGTCTGTTGGGGCTTCAATCGAGGCAACTGTAACAGATCACAAGGAACATGTAGGTTCAAGCATGTGTGTGCGGGCTGTGGGAATTCCTCACACCCAGAGAGTTCATGCAGATCGAAAAATAACGGGGCGGGAGGAAAGGGAGGATCCAAACAGGAATAAGGTAGCACGTTGTGACCAATTGCCTACACCCGTTGATCTCATGGCTATGACTCCTTGGTTAAACAAATACCCTGATCATGTCTCCGCTGGGGTGTTGAGGAAGGGATTCTTGCACGGCTTCCACATCCCGGCGGGGGATTTTCGGGGGGACTCCTTTTGTAGAAACCAGGTATCGGTACAGCACAACCCAGGCGGAGCAGAAAAGAAAATAGCAAAAGAAGTCAGTTTAGGGCGAGTGGCAGGGCCTTTTCATCGCCCGCCGGTGCCCGAGTTTATCTGTTCCCCGTTGGGGGTTGTCCCGAAGAAAGACCCAGGGGAGTTTAGACTTATTCATAACCTATCTGCTCCAAGGGGTTCCTCGGTGAACGAGGCCATTGACCCAGAGGTTTGTTCAGTACGTATGCATCGTTCGATGATGCCGTGGCCATGTTGAATCGCCTGGGCCCCGGGGCGCTGATGGCGAAATCAGATATCGAATCAGCGTTCCGGCTGCTCCCGGTGCACCCACAGGATCAGCGCCTGCTAGGTTTTGCATTCCAAGGAAGTTATTACATGGATAAATGCATGCCTATGGTTTGCTCCCTTTCTTGTGCCTATTTTGAAATGTTTAGCTGTTTTTTAGAGTGGGCATTCACCGAGGCTACAGGGCATAGGCATGTGATGCACTATCTTGATGACTTCCTGTTCTTGGGAGCAGCCGGCGACACGAGCTGTGCGTGGGCACTGCACGACTTCTGCATCCTCATGAGGGAGTTTGGAGTCCCATTGGCCCTAGGTAAGACGGTCGGACCATCTACTTCACTGGAGTTTCTGGGAATCGAGCTCGATTCTGTGGAGGGATGTTTCCGTTTACCGATGGAAAAGGTGGTCAAGTTTAGGTCTTCCTTGACGCATTGCCTTGGCAGGGAGAAAGTGACCCTACACCAGTTACAACAAGCAGTGGGTCAGCTTAACTTTGCTTTGAGGGTGATACCAATGGCCCGCCCCTTCTCACGCTCTATTGCACAGGCTATGGTTGGTCTCAAAGAGGGACACCACCGTACGAGACTGTCGGCAGAGGTTCGCCAGGATATGCGCATTTGGTTGGCATTTCTGGCGGACTTCAACGGTCGAGTCGTGTGGAACTCGCCGCCAGTGTCTTCAGAGGAATCAGGTCTGTGGACTGACGCAGCGGGGAGCGTGGGATTTGGCGCCATCTTAGGTACTCGATGGTCGGCGCAAACATGGCCGACGTGGTGGCACTCCAGCGGTCTCACAGGTAACATTGGGTTCTTGGAGTTATTCCCCATTTGGGTTGCTCTGATGGCATGGCCTGACGAATTCAGGGACCGCTCAGTGGTCTTTTGGTCTGATAATATGACTGTTGTCAAATGCATTAACCAACAGGCAGCACGCTGCAAATGGATCTTGAGATTGCTGAAAGAAGTTGTGCTGCTTTGCATGAGACTGAATGTACAGTTCAGGGCGAAACATGTGCCAGGCGTACTGAATCATGCAGCTGATGCACTCTCTCGTTCACATATGCAGGCGTTCAGGGGTTATCTACCTACAGCGGACCTAGTGGCGGCACCCTTCCCCGAAGCACTATGGCTAATCGGTGCCCCGGATTACAGGACCTCGTGGCAGCAAGCTTAGCCCCCAGGACAAGGAAGGCATACGAAGGAGCGTTTCGTTCCTATTGCACATATTTGGGTCCCACAGGGAGTCAGAGATGGGGTCAGGAGGAATCCTTCCTGGGGTTCCTGGTAGCGCTGCACAGGGAAGGCCGATCAGCGGCAACGGCCAGTAGATATTGAGCGGCCATTTCATTCATGGCTCAGATGCATGGCATAAAAGACCCAACGGGTTCCTTTTTGGTTAAGAAAGCCCTTTGCGGCTGGCAGCGCCTTGAGGGTCACCAGCAAGATACGAGGCGCCCGATTGGCTTGGACAGACTGTCTCTGCTTTTAGCAACACTAGATGAGACGTGCGCCTCCCATTTCGAAGCAGTTCTGTTCCGGGCAGCTTTCGCATTGGCATTCCATGGAGCTATGCGGGTAGGCGAACTTGTCGCAAGGAACAAGAAAGATATGGAGGGAGGTTTGTGCAGGGATCACGTCCAAATAAGCGGTGATTCGATGGTGATCTCGATAGCCAGGTCCAAGACTGACCAGGGAGCTATGGGAAATAGTGTTATCGTGCAGCGCACCCGAGGGTCCCCGATGTGCCCGTTAAAGTGTGTAGAGGATTATTCTTCACTGAGGATGGCTACATGGGGGGGGAGTTTGCTTCGGCACAAGGATGGCGTCCCACTGACGAGATTTCAGTTTCAGAGGGTGCTGGCACTGTCAAT
The DNA here is from genome assembly GCF_964263255.1 of Lissotriton vulgaris. Classification (NCBI taxonomy): domain Eukaryota; kingdom Metazoa; phylum Chordata; class Amphibia; order Caudata; family Salamandridae; genus Lissotriton; species Lissotriton vulgaris. The sequence goes on from NW_028242258.1 coordinate 7,505, forward strand.
CGCTGCCGCGGGCATGGACCCGTGCGATTTTGGGACCCACTCCTTTAGGATAGGGGCCGCTACTGAGGCTACAGCCAGGGGTCAGAGTGCAGAGGAAGTGAAACGGCTGGGCCGTTGGTCCTCGAATTGCTTCAAAAGGTATGTGCGATTGCACATGTTGTAAAGTTCAATTGACATGCACTCACGCTTCTTGTCTTTTGTTTGATTTACAGTTTCGCGAGCCTGTCACGCGGGGCGGAATTTGATGTCGACCCAACATCGGGAGACCAGCGGTCAAGGACCACTGACTAGAGAGAGGATGGTATGGGTCGTGGGCCACTCATACGTGAGGCGCGCCGGGGACGTATTCAAGGCAGGTGACGCGACTCACGCACCTGGGGAATACGGGTACAGAGTGGCCTTCCATGGGAAGGACGGGCTCTGTTTTGACCAATTCGAATCATTTGTTGAGGGTCTTTTAGGGCGGCAGAGGTCACCGCCATCTGTAGTTATAGTACACCTGGGGGGCAACGACTTGGTGACACTGGGTAGACGAGTGTTATTGGAACACATTTTGTCGGCTGTTAGCTGGTTGGCTAAAAGAGTCCCGGGGTGCACGATTGCCTGTTCCCACATGATTCCAAGGAAGATATGGCGGGGGGGCCTTTCGATGTCAGCACTGAACCATTCAGTGAAAAGGGTCAATAATAAAATTGGTTCACCTGTCCAGGGAGGGGAATGACTTACTCATAGGAGACTTCATAGCTTGGCTAAGGGGTTTGAGGAAGCATGACCTTTAGGAGGAGTAGAAGGGACCGGATAGTCGGTCAACTATCCGGTCTGTGGCGGTAAGGTCATGATCGGTGAGCAGTAATTTCAAGGTCCCTAGAGGGGGGCGCCACCCAGAATGGATGGGAGCGCCCGGGGGGAGGCGGCCATTGGCCCCTTCCATGGGAAGGCGGCACCCATTAAGGTGGGTCGCCTATGGGGAGACGGCCATAGGCCCCTCCCAAGTGGGGAGGTGGTTAAATGCCCCTCCTACTAATTTCCCGGGGGCCGGATATCCGCGACGGCGGATAGAGAGTGTGGGAATGGGGGGGAGTCCACGCTGTCCTTCCTACAGATACCTCACATGGGAACTCAGACGACCTTTAAGATGGCGTCGAGTGGAAAGGGGCCCCCACCACGACATGGGAAGTTACAGTTGGCAATGAGGGTAAAGTCCTCTGCGCATGCGCCGCTCACACCGTGAGGGCGAGAGTCTGGTAGTAGGGATCTGACACCGGTTAAGACCTTGCCGTTGGCCCTTAATGCTAGGATGTACAATTTTAATTTAGAATGTATGCATTTTCAGGATGTTAGACTCGGCTAGGAAACCTTTGTATTAGAGATTTGTTAAGGTTAGCCAAAGTACATGTCTTCATCGAAATGTAATAAATGTAAAATTGTACATAATGCTTAATGATGAAACTTTTATTTAATGTTTTAAATTTTGTTTCATATTTTAATAAATACGGCCGGGAGGGTGACTCCCTCCCGCCTTCCAAAAGTTCAACCAGTGTCCGACTTCTCCCATGTTTGGGGATAGGTGTTGGGAGGGGGTGGAGGGCATCCCGGTCATATGGAAAGGGGCGACCACTCAGTCCCCCCGAACGTATGGTTGGGTGCCTCGATCCCCCCGGGAAACCATTTTGGGTGGGGGCGTGGCTCGGCTGGTATGCCCGAAGTGGCGTAGCCGGGGCGTGCCTTCTCCTGCCCAAGAGGGGTTGTCCTAGACACCTCCACAGAAGACCACGCCCAGTAGGCATACAGGAGGAGGGTACACGCCCTCCAGCAGAAGAATAAATAGAGTGGGAATCCGAAAAAGCGTCCTCTTGTTCCTCGGATCGGAAGGCTGCACCCACTCGTTGCTCGTGAGCCCTCGACGGAACAAGCAGCAATTTTGACCCACCCACCAGCCCCTTATGGCAAATGTTTGTGTAAATAAAGTGTTCTTGAGACACAATAGGAGTATAGGCCTTTTTTCCCCTTTTTAGGAAAATAAAGGAATGTTTAGGATAAGGATGTAACTTTTGCAGTTGCAGAATGTGTTCTTTGCAGGAGAGAGCAGTAGATGACACATCGAGGCTATGTCAGAATTTTTCTTTCCTTAGTAGGTAAACAACTGTCGTATTTATTCTTTGGTCGGGCGGTAAGGTCATGATCGGTGAGCAGTAATTTCAAGGCCCCTAGAGGGGGGCGCCACCCAAAATGGATGGGAGCGCCCGGGGGGGAGGCGGCAATTGGCCCCTCCCATGGGGAGGCGGCACTCATTAAGGTGGGTCGCCTATGGGGAGACGGCCATAGGCCCCTCCCAAGGGGGGGAGGTGGTTAAATGCCCCTCCTACTAATTTCCCGGGGGCCGGATATCCGCGACGGCGGATAGAGAGTGTGGGGATGGGGGAGAGTCCACGCTGTCCTTCCTACAGATACCTCACACGGGAACTCGGACGGCCTTTAAGATGGCGTCGAGTGGAAAGGGGCCCCCACCACGACAAGGGAAGTTACAGTTGGCAATGAGGGTAAAGTCCTCTGCGCATGCGCCGCTCACACCGTGAGGGTGAGAGTCTGGTAGTAGGGATCTGACACCGGTTAAGACCTTGCCGTTGGCCCTTAATGCTAGGATGTACAATTTTAATTTAGAATGTATGCATTTTCAGGATGTTAGACTCGGCTAGGAAACCTTTGTATTAGAGATTTGTTAAGGTTAGCCAAAGTACATGTCTTCATCGAAATGTAATAAATGTAAAATTGTACATAATGCTTAATGATGAAACTTTTATTTAATGTTTTAAATTTTGTTTCATATTTTAATAAATACGGCCGGGAGGGTGACTCCCTCCTGCCTTCCAAAAGTTCAACCAGTGTCCGACTTCTCCCATCCTTGGGGATAGGTGTTGGGAGGGGGTGGAGGGCATCCCGGCCATATATAGCTGTGGCTATGGTGTCTGCATAGACCGAATCTGTCAGAGCTTTTGCATTGAATCTCCAGCTAAATGGATGCGGGCGTAATGTGGCACCTGGAGCGACAATAGAATTGGATTATGATCGGATAGTGTTCTCGGTAATATTTCCAGCTTATTTGTCGATAACAATATATTATCAGACCCTAACCAGAAGTCAATACGGGACCAGCTCCCATGTGCCATGTTAACGTGTCTAGCACCTGGCTAGTCCGGGTGTTTTGCCCTCCATATGTCTCTCAAAGGGGTGTCTTCCATGATGTCTAACACTTTCGCCTGGGCTTTCCTATTATTTTCTATTGATGCTGGTGACCTGTCTAATTGGTCCCTCAACGCTAGATTAAAGTCCCCTCCCCATAATAGAGTTGTATCTGTGAATTCTTGAACCTGGTTCCAAATAGTTTGAAAGAACTCCGGGGAGTCAATGTTTGGGCCGTATACATTCACTAGAGTTATCTTTTGACCTCTCAGGATTCCAGACAGTATAATAAAGTGCCCATTGGAGTCAAGAACCTTGCGGATCACCTGCAAGTTTACCCCTTTCTTCACTAAGATCATCACCCCCCTTGAGTATGAGGAATAGGGAGCTGTGTGTATGGATTCTGCCCATATAGGACCAATGGAGTTGTGTTTATGCAATGCAATGTGCGTCTCCTGTAATAAAGCTATCTCTATGCCCCACCTATCTAGGGATGCCAATACTTGTCTTATTTTCTTTGGATTCGTGAAACCTCGGACATTCCATGTGATGATGTTCAGATACGTCCTATTGATCTTATTGCTCCTAACTGGCATTGTACATATGCTGGTAAGTCCGACTTAAACGTATGTTTCTCATGCACATTGTTGGTGTCCCACTCCTTGCCCCTTTCAGATCTTGTATCACAACCAGAAGGGTAGCAGTGCATCTTAAATGCTTTGGCCTATTCAAGAACAAAACAGAATCCCAACTCCACCGCCCCCCACCCACTTCAGCAACCCAATCCTGCTGAAGACATTCTCCCACATTAACAACCCTATGTAACATAACTTATACGGGGGACACCCATGTGGAGGTCTCCCGTGGGCGCATTACACCACCCAACTGAATGGATGGGGGCAGACATTTTAACATTAAAGCTGAAAGTGAGTCATGCTGTTCAACCAGGAGTGTGCCCCACCTCTCCGCACCCTGAATATACAATTGCACATTACATATTTGCAACGAAAACATCTTCCCATATCAGCACGTAGTTCTGTTCAATGAAGACTTAATAAAGCGCTCAACCCAGGCTAGCAACATAAACCATTGTTCTATGTCAGACATCATAATTCTAGTGCCGATCATGTATAGTTCTATGATAGACCATCCGACATACACTTCGTTAACATCTTGAGTTCTCAAGCGCGGTGTGTTATTATGTATTAAGAGAGCACAACCTCTGCTCCCAACGTTACATCTAAATGCATGAAGCAGACAATGGAGAGTCTGACGTATGTCCCAAACCTTGTTCCGATTGCCTGTTCTGTCAGCTTATTACTAATCATTCAGTATCATTACCTTGAAGTATCAGTAGGGCCACTATCACAACTCAGATGATCATCCTACCATCATGTTCATACCTGCAGTTGAATGGCCTCTTACGGTACCTCCTTCATTGTCCCCTTTTGCGTGTCTTGTCAGGTATGGCGCTGAGACCTGAATGCCTCGAGGACAACCATAGCTCACCGTCAATCAGTGTAATGGTTCTGGGCCTGATCATTTGTTGATTTGCTTTTGCACTTTATTTTCTTAAGAAAATCCTGGGCTGTCTTAGGGCTCGCAAGAATTATCACTTTCTCCTCCCAGACAATCCGTAACCTAGCAGGGTAAAGCATAGCGTAGTTTATTTGCATCTCCCGGAGTCTTGTTTGACTGTGTGGAATTCCCGCCGTGCTTGCTGAACAGCTACAGTGAAGTCTGGGTAGAATTCCAGCTTGTTCCCTTGGTGTTGAATTTGCCCTTTCTCACGTGCTAGATGGAGAATCGTGTCACGGTCTCTGTAATTCAAGACGCGGGCCACAATAGGACGTGGGGTGGCTCCAGGTGGTGGTTTCGGAGCGAGCGATCTGTGGGCTCTCTCAATGATAAACGTGGGCGATAGCGAGCTCTCCCCAAAGATGTCCTTGATTAGTTGTTCAATGTATTGTTCCATCTTGCCCGTGTTGGTCGTTTCCGACAGACCCGCTATTCTCACATTATTTCGGCGAGAACGAGCTTCCAACTCCTCAGCTCTCGCGTTGATGACTTCAAGCAGTTTTTCCATGTCTTGGCACTTACCCGTTGTTGTATGCGACTCATCCTCAACTGTTGAAATAAGTTGTTCCGCTGTGTCTAACCTCTCGCCATGTTTCTCCAGTTTATTCGTCATGCTGTCCATCCGGCCCGCCATATGATCCAGTTTACCATTTATGTCTTGCAAATTATTTTGTATCACCTTAAGAATGGCCTCCATGTTGTTCCCAGCAGCAGTGTCCGTCTCCAGGTCATGCTCTACTTGTCCGGTCTGTCCTCTGGTCGTTTTGCGAGCTTCGAACGTGAGCTTGGGCTGCAGTTTATCTGGTTTGCCCATGTTGGCCAGTGTGTCACCACCTTCAGTCTGTTTAGCTCTGAGCGATCCACACCACGTTATCGAGATCCGTGGGATTTTGCGTCCAGAGAGTGCCCGCGCTATATGTTATCTTGCAATTCACCTACCCCCGGTTGTCTAGCACTTTCTTCTGGGGTGCTTCGCACAGGCGCCTTTGCAGCTACATATAAAGATTCCAATGAACAGAGCCGTCCTCTTTAAGCTCTCGTATTTCATCGCTTCAGTAACTTTGTTCTCCGCGCTATTCCCCCCATATGCTTTTCAGGGGTACCCTGCGCTAGCTTTGCTGCAGTTCCATATCTCTGTTTCATGTATCTGCGTTACCTCTTATGTCCTTCCAGCCTTCACCTCCTTAGTTTTGCTATTCCACGCCATTGCGTCGCCGTACGTTATCTGGGGTGTTAGTGCATCTTTGTTCAGGGGGCATCAATCCGGCATGCTGCCATGTTTAGATGTTACGATTTAGAAAAGGGGGTGGTGATGAACAGAGTGTCTGAGTTAAACAGACCACTCTTACCCAGTCCAAAGATCAGGGCTTGATCCATCACCGTTATTTATCTCACTGCCCCATCCCAGCTCAGAACCTGGCTATATGCAAATCAGTCTGTCCCTGGCCCAGTGCATCATGGGAACAGGGCAGACTAAACTACCAAGCCAATTCTTCACCAGAAAGGAGACAAGCTACCGGGGACCGGTTTCTGGCAACGGTGTTGGATCTAGCCCTGATCTCTTGACTGGGTGAGAGCTTTCTGCTTAATTCAGAGACTCTGTCCCTCACCACCCCTTGTTGTAAATATGTTTAGATGTTAGTCATGTGGATTACCAACGGAGCGGGAGCCGTCCTATCCAGCTGGATATTATAGTTCGTGCATGAACGTTAATGGGCCATTAAATGTTGAACGGTGACATTTCTTGAGTTAAACTCGCTCGTCGTGTGATCAGTGGTTCAGTGATCCACCTACATATCCCGATATAGTTAGGGGTCACACTACATCTCACCGCCATTTTAACCATACATCTTGCCCACCATTGTGTAGTGCTGAATAGGCAAGGTGGCATTTTCGAATATTTCCTTGTCCCACAGGTGCCTTAACCCCTTCCTTGTAACTGTCCGCTATGCTCAATTATGCGCCACTTTGAGCCAACGTTGTGTCCCAGTCAGTATAGATCTCCGTTACGGTTGCTCAATATCCCAAGCAATTCGCGCTAATGGGCGCCGCCATTTTGTCGCCGTATGTGTGAAAGTCTGCAGCGGTTGCTCCCCGCAAGTTATAAAGTGAATGTACTCACTGGTATGACGATTTGTGGTTTGACAGCAAGTCACCATGTCATTCGTGGCTTTTCGTTATTCCGTAGTTCTGCAGCAATGTCCCTAAACCGCCACGCTACACACTCTGGGCTCCGCTGGAGTCGCGTCTGCCATTTTGCCTGAGACGCTCGGCTCTGCGAGTCCGGTCCAAATTCTCTGCCTTTTCACATTCTCAGTAGAGCGCTGTGACTGCTCCGGGTGCACGATGGGTTCACCTTCCCAAATCTCCGTTTTGTTGTAGTTTCAGCTTCTGATCAGCATGTTAAACAGCGTTAAACGGTGCCTGCCCGGCGGAGCTGTCGTTCAGGCAGCCATCCCGCTGTGCGCCCCCTAGCGCCTCCCCGCAGCCCGTGCAAATGGTTTATTTCCTGGTTATTAAGTCTTTAGATATTTCTCCTGGTGATATGGTGCGTGTAAAGAATTACTGGATGATTAAGAAAGGATGTGAATCTTTTGGTGAACCTGTTCGTGGTGTGAAAGCGTGTGGCAATGCTGTTATGGTGGAGGGTGGACATTGGTGGAATCTTTGCAAAGTCATCAAAGCAAAATCGGGTGACTCTGGGGCTTGTTCTGCGCAGCCTCAACTTGTGTCCTCTGAATCTGCTCTAAAGAATATAGTTTCTTCCCCGAGTTCTTCGCCTGCATTGTGTCACTTGGAAGGTGGTACTGACAGAAGATCTTCACGTGTTACACGCCTTCCTTGGAAACTCCTTTAATTGTTTAATTTTGCTTGCTTCTCTTTTGTTTTCTTTGTTGTTTTATTTTCTTTCCTTTAATAAAAAGAGATAATGTTGTATTTGCCTATGTTTATTAGGTTCCCTTTCTGGAACCTCCCTGTTGTCATGGGGCTCAGGGTGTTCTAATTCTGTGTGAGTTAGAAGAAATAGTCAGAGCTTTTGTGAAAGTTCTTTTTTCACAAACACAGCAAAAAGAGAGAAAATCTCGAAGCAGTGGCTCGTTTTGAATTGACCCCAAGTCCTCGTCGCCAAAATAATGTTGTGGGTGTCAAATAAATCTCTGGAAACAGGATGAAGGTTGGTTGGTGAGTTTAATATAAGGGGAACGAGCCACCACACCATACACAGGCTCAGAGAGGCACCAACTGGCATAACACAGAATTAGAACACCCTGAGCCCCATGACAACAGGGAGATTCCAGAAAGGGAACCTAATAAACATAGGCAAATACAACAGTTATGTTATGTTATATTAAAGGAACTTCTAAAGCACACATACGCCAGATGGTTTGATGGTGCTGGAGTCCAAAGGTCACTACAGCTTAAGAGATTTAGCCATATGCCTGGTCGAACATCCAGGTCTTTAGAGGTTTCCCTGAACACCAAGATCACCAATTTCATGTCAGGTGATAGAGTGGCATTTCATACCCTGCACAATTCTCCCTTTGATGGAGGCGTAGGTCTGCCAGACATATACCTTTACTTCCTCGCACCCCATCTTGTACCAATTAACAAGTGGCTCACCGGGATATGGAACGACCCGCACCACCACCTGCAGATTTATTCACTGAGTTTAGATGATCTAATGGACCTCCTGTACAGGTCGTGCCTACCCACCACACTGCCCACATGTACTTGGGTGCCCTTTGTCTGCTGGAGGGCGGCTCTCCGCCTAATTGGCTAGGATCATTGGTTAATGAGCTGATTACCTTTGGGAGGGACACGTGGTTGGGCGAACTTGCTGCACTGGTAGGCTTTGCCACATGGGACCCGATTGCAATCCCTCACCTGGGATATGTCTTTAGAGAGGGCTGACTCAAGATGTTCCAGGACTTAAGGTATTGGCACTCCCTTTCCAACACACAGTTCTTTCGGTACCTCCAACTACATCATGCTCTGTTTGCCTATGATCTCCCGAATGTGTCACTCCCTGAGTACAGCCCGCTGGAGGCGAATATCTTCTTCTGGAGTCTGGGTAGGAGAGCTGTTTCAAGGATTTATTGGTAGCTGGTTAACCACGGCCCAGATGGCCTGGAACATGCTAGGAGTCAGTGGGAGTTCTGGGTTGGGGAGTTGCACAAAGAAGGATGGAGGGAAGCTTGCATGGCACCCCGGGAGTTAGCAATTTTGGTGTGAATGCAAATGGTTCAGTCAACTATCTGCATGCCACCTATCTGTCCCCTCGTAACCTGACCATGTGTGTGCAGTGTTCTCAGCCAGCTGCTGATTTTTTCCAGGTGGCATGGGAGTGCCCAGCGCTGAGTCACTTTTGGGAGGGACTGGGTCGAGAGCTTTCCTCTGTCTTGGAACGCCCAGTGGACTTACCCCCACGTTATGTTCTGCTTGGACTGGTGGAGTACATTTGGGGGCTATGGGTGGAGCAGGCTTTTCTTGAGGTTGTGTGCCTGGTCGCTAAAAGGGGGGTTGACCACACCTGAAAGCAGCGTACACCAACGTCTAGTATTGGCGTAAGGGGAACAACCAGTTTTCGTAGCTCGTGGCTGTCCACAGAAACATGGCCG